>NC_142243.1:47820594-47973985 GCF_052056855.1 Sturnus vulgaris
GCACTCCCTCTATTTAGTTTAACAGATGGTTAGGTCCCCCACAAACCCCATGCATGCTACTTTTATTTACCATAATGTCTCAAATATTTTTCAAAATATAATATCTTTCAAAGGTTTCCTGCCTAGAGTTCTCCATAAGTCTGTAAACACTAAGTTCATTAAACAAATTATTTTGACAAATACAGTTTGAAAAAATATAGTAACAAGCTTTTGAGGGAAAGAAATGAGGCAAAAAAGGAAGAAGAGCAAATAAAAAGTACATGATGGAACTTACTGAACTGATGTTTCACACAGTCTTAACAATGTGAAAGACAAACACAAAATACTGCATAGGAACTCTATGCCCAGATGCCACTTCAGCAGATTTACAATAGACTTTCTGGAAAGTACTTTTATTTAAGTGTTTGTCGCAACATAAACATGTTCATTGCAACATAAACTTGTCTTCAACATTGACAGCAGGAAGACAAGGGTAAAACTGGTTTTAATAGAAAGTTCCTTGAGGGGCTAATCTTTCAAACAGAATCACAGAATACTTATTAATTTGAAAAAAAAAAAAAAAACACAACAAAAACCAAAAAAAAACCTACAAAACTGTCATAGTGGTGAAAGTTATTTTTATAATGGAAAGAGTAAGACCATCAAACTTGTTCAATCCAGCAAAGTCTTACAATCAGTCAAAACGTAACTTCTGAATCATTCCCCTGATGTCACTGGCCCCGGGCAGATGCTGGCAGCGATGTATGTGGGGAATAAGTACCTTGTTACCAGTGCTCCGACGCTAAACACACTCACACCTCTCATTGACACTCCTCAAGCAGGGAGAGCTAAAAGACTGTGTTTGGAGGACAAGAAATGATAACTTTGTTAAGTGTTTCTGTTACTGGAGCAGGATCAAACTCATTTCAAGATGGGAGGAGAACTACTTTTATTCTCTTCAAGTAAGACTGAGGCCTCCCACCTGAAAAGATGGGTTAACGCTCTAGTAGAAGCACCGGCAATGCAAACACTGGCACACTGAATCTCTTGATATTCTTTTTCTCACCAAAGGGATTTATAAGGAGGACAAAGTGCATGAATGTATATGTCAGTACTGTCCATACAAAGAGAAAGCTATTTCTGCCTGTGTTCTGATTAATAGTCTGTTTAAGCATCCTGAAAATGAAGCAGGAAAGGTATACATTCATATATGGGGGCAAAGGATGCTGGAAATGGAACAGCACAAATAGGCATTTCACACAGGGGCACTGATCTGCTGAGGACTCCCAAAAGTTACCACAGTACAATAAAAATAAATATTAAACTTCAAGAAGGTTTTATCCAATACTCAGTAGGGCAATTGCTAATAATTCCAGTCTCTTGTCTCACGTTTTAGTATTTCCTTGTTGAGCAAGTCTATGCCAGAGAGTGTGAATTAGAAATCTATTTAAAGGTATCCCAAAAGGGGCGTGAACAGAAAAATAAGAAGGGAGAAACCCTGACTTGAAACTGTTTCTGTTCTTCTGTTATTTCTTCTTGTGATGCTGACTCCTTTGGAGCCAGCTCTATGTTTTTTCTTTGGGTTTTGATCAGTGCCCATTACAATACGTCAAATGAAGCCCTCAGACGTTAACCACACTGCAAGAAGGAGTTTTTGGCCATGAAAACAAAGCAGACATAACTCCTAGGTTGCTGTCTTTAATCACAGCTTCTCTGCTTGCACTTTTTGTTTGTTTACTTCCCTGAGCAGCCTTCCAGAGATCGCCAGTCACCAAGATTTCATTTCAACTATTTATATAAGAAAATCACACAGAATTTGGTGCCTTTACTCACACACACAAAAAAATTGTTTCCATTCTTGTGTTTCACTTATAATTTCTGTCTCTGTAATAAGCAAGTTCTTAACCCTGGGCTAAGCCACCTGGAGCAGATCTGTGTCCCTGCACGGAGCCCACCACAAAAAACTTTCTTTGAAGCCGGAGAGACATCTGCATTATTTCCATATCTCTGGCTCTGACTCAGCAAAGCCTTTCGACATGTGCTGCAGTCTTACTGGACTTGGGGACTGAAGTAGGTACAGAAGTACTGGGCTGAATACGATGAAGTGTGGGTTTCCTCTGAAGTGCCCTCCCACTGTACAGCCCAGTGCTGCAGCCTCAAGCAGTTGCCCAATGCTTAAAGGAATCCATCATTAATTACATTAATGGCACTACTTTGGGAATTTCTAAAGCATTTGTTTATGTAGAGAAAAGGGAATTTATTTTAGAGAATTGATTTCACAGAGGGATTTTTTCCCCAATGTCTCAGAATATGTCATGATTTCTTAACAAAAAGAAAAGTAACTGTGCCGAGGAACTGATCTGTACTTTGCCTGCTGCCTAAGAGATCATTAAATCAAGAATAAAACTATTGGTTAGCAAATGCTGGATATATTGCAGAAATAATATAACTTCAAGCATAAACAGCAATGAGCTACTATTTATTTCTACACTTTTGCTTGGCTGGTGGTGCCTGGATTGCTTTAAATAGTGAGGTCAAATATTGGGGGAGCAAATCCAAGAGAAAAAAATAACTTTTTTTTTTTTTAAGTTTTCTTATCTGAATCACGACATGCTTCATTAAAAAAAAAAAAAAATTAAAACAATAAGTATAAAATAACTTTTAACCAAATTCTGCATGTCTTAGAATATTCCATGTAAGTCAAACCTTAAGCAAAGATTTGAGTCCAGATTCTGCAACACAAAAACCGTAATCAGAGTTTTGTAACCATCTTTGTTGAACATGGACTCAAAATCTTAGAGCACTATTTGCAAACAGAAGGGAAAGAATAATACAAGATATTTCTTGAAGGGGGGGAAAAAAGTGAAGAGAAAAGACCAGCAACAAAATTTACAAACCTTGCAGGGAGAGGAGGGTCAGCTTTTCCAGCCACTAACCAGGAAGACCTGTGGTAGGCATATCTGTATCTCTTATTGTCCACAGGAACTATATCCATTAACACAATATACTTGGCCTCAGGATCGACTCCAGAGAAGGAAACCCTGATCGTAGGAAACATTCTCCTGAAAAAAGGCAAATCAGAAAACACGTATTTAGGCAGAGAACAGAAATAAGGGAGGATCTGAAAAGCTGCTAAAAGTAAGAATTATATTTAAATTCCCTGAGAAAACTTAAAGCATCTGTTGATTTTGCTTCCACATGATGGGAGTTAAATCTTGTGTCTCTCTAATAAGGAGACAGAAAAAGCAACTTGAAATCAAAACAAGATTTGGGAAGCAAAAGGAAAAGTATGGTAAAAATGAAAAAAGTAAAGGAGAAATAGTCTATTTACCTGTTAGTTAAAAGTGCACAACGACTGCAGAAAACAGTTATAGCTAAGGTACATAGATAATTAGAAATTTTGATTTTCTTTTAATTATTTATTTTTTGCAGGATCCATACTACTGCAAGGGAAATATTCCGGAAATTATTTCCATTGTTATTCACACGTCTTTTAGATGAGTGTTTTATTAAGCCTGCTCACAATACTTTTGAACAAAATTTTCAAAACTAAAACATTTCTTTTCTGTACTAAACTTTTGACAAAACACAGTTTTAAAATGCAAGGTTATTGTGCAGACCAGAAATAAAGTTAAATAATATTTGTTTTAAACTATTGAACTTTCAAGTAAAATTTTTAAGCAAATTTTGAACTTGAAATAGCATGTTTTATATCTTTAAAAAATATATATATACTGATAGAGCTCATCAGTTAGAAAAACAATCTTCAGGCAACTACGTTAATAAAAAGTAACTTTGGAGATAAAAAAAACTCGAAAAGACATTTGGCTCCTCTGGACTGCATTTGACTGACCTAAATCCCTCAAGCTTTACTGAAGAAACGATATCATTTGAGGTAAGAAGAAAGCCTGGAATTCTTTAGCGCATTTTTGCAACCGAGAAAAAGAACAAACCAAGCTCTGACAGAACCACTTCCCCACGACCCCACCTTTCCCTCGGTCTGGACCAACCCAGCGCCTCAAAATCACTGCGGGATTTTAGCCACAAACCTGACTGTTGGGGAAACAACACCTCTTCCCTGCCTCCAGGACGCCCCGGATGGATTTCAGCCGGCCCCGCCGCAGCGCACCGCACCGGCGCCGTCCGCTTCTCCCTCTGCCCCAGCGCGGCTCCGCGCACCGCACCGCCGGACTGGGCACACCGAGGGGCTGTGGCAAATATGGGGCTTTACCCTCCTCTTTCTCCCTTCAACCCAGCCGTGCTGTTCTCCAGATACAAAAAAAACCTGCGGGGTTTTGGTAACTTTGTCTTTTTTTTTCCCCTGTCCAAAGCCGCTTATCGAAAGAAAAATCCCTTTTCCAGAGGGAAACCCCGGGGCTGCCCAGCCTTACCTCCCGGATTTGGTGATGATCATCTCGGTACCCAGTTCATGAAACTTGTCCCAGAGCTCTTTGGTCTCCAGGCTGCAGGAGATTTTGGCCATCTCCTCGCTGGGGATGATGGGGGTGGTGGGGATGAGGGGCTCGGTGCACAGGGAAGAAGGGCTGCTGCTAAAATCCCCGTGAGGGTCCAGGCTGGATAAATCACTCAAAGGCTGAGCGCAGGAGGATTTCTCAACGAATTGTTCTGCAGGGTTTGAGGAAAAAGAGAGAGACAGACAGAAAGAAAGACAGACAGAAAGAAAGACAGACAGAAAGAAAGACAGACAGAAAGAAAGACAGACAGAAAGAAAGACAGACAGAAAGAAAGACAGACAGAAAGAAAGACAGACAGAAAGAAAGACAGACAGAAAGAAAGACAGACAGAAAGAAAGAAAGAGAGAGGATTCAGTCAGGACAACGCGACCACCGAGATGAACTATTAAAAAAAGAAAATAAATAAATATATATAAGGCATTTATCGTTCAACTGCCCCCGCTCTGCCCCAGCACACCCTCAGACCCAGCCGATTCTTTAGGCGTCCGCTCATCATTTGAGGGCAGCGGTGGTGATTTTCGGAGGCGAACTCCGGGAAGAGCTCGGAGAGGCGCCACTCCCCCGAGGCGCACCAGGAGAGACGCCCGGGGTGCGGCGGGAGCAGCGTGGCCCCGGCCTTGCCGCAGCCCGGCTGTGATCCGCTCCGCGGGGCACGGCGGGGCAGAGCCAGCCTTGCGCGCTGCCTCCCCCGCTAACCGAGGGGTTCCACAGAAAAGTCACTAATTCTCATTAAAACGGGAGCGTCGGGCTCCGAGGGGCTGCTGAAGGCCAGGGTCACGCTCGGGGAGCGCGGGAGGCTGCTCCTGGATTGCGCCGCTGGCAGAGAGCACAACGCAGAAGGAATCCGAGTGCGGCCGCGCAGGCTCCGCGCTTCTTTCCCGAGGAAGAGAACCCTAATACTAATTAAACAGTGAGCAGGGGCTCACCCTGCTGGAAAGCTAGGTCTGCCTTTCTCACAGCCGGTTTGCTGACACTGAATCCGCCCGCTCCTTTGGAGAAACAGGCTCCGGGGGAGCTGCGTGCGGCCGCGCAACCTACGCTGGTGCAGTAGCTGCTGCCGACGCTGGCCGCCCGCCGCGCCTGGCTCCTGCTGCCGCCCACCCCCACAAGCCCCGGGAGGCTTCGGGAGCTTCAGCAGCTCGGTTGGGAGTTTCCGCCGGAGGAGAGGCAAGGAGGGAGCCGGGCTGCGAAGGCTCTGCCCGGCCCCGCGATGCGACGACGGATCCGCCGCCCGGCGCCAAAGAACGGGAGGAGCACGAAGGCGCCCTAGCCCTCCAGGGAAAGGTTTTGCCTAAAGTTCCAGTTAATAAAAGCCGAGTCACAGGCAGTCGTTTCCCTTCGATTTTCAGTTGAACGACATGAGAGAAGGGGTTTAAAAAAATTGAAAAGTTAAATTAAATAAGCGTTTTCAGGGAAAAAAGAAAAACAAACAAACAAACAAACAACCCTGAAAACCAAACCCACTAATACTAAGTTTAACGCAAACCCACGTAAATACGCCAACCGGGAATACTCGGCCTACATTAGCGCCCAGACTTAAGACTGGACCTATGTTAAAGTTCACAATGAATCCCTAGACTATGTGAAATCTTTTGAGATAGCTGATTAGGTGCAGCAGACACTGAGGAGCTGCCTTTTTAAAATTCTTTTAAGATTGGATGTAATCCTGTTCATCGGCGCCCTGAAAGCTTAACACATATTTTGTAGTTTTCTGCGAACTCCTGGATACACGCAAGGATGACAAACCGCAGAAACTTGGGGGGGGGGGGGGGGGGGGGCGGGGGAAGAAAGGGAATATGTTAATGCTTTTTGAAAACTTTCAGGATTCTGAATCGAGGCAACCAAATAGAAGCGAAATCTCTTACTCGAAAATCGCAAGCACTTACAAAAAAACTCCTCCTGGTCTCTGCAGAGCAAAACAGCCTATATGAGCCTACATCGAGGAGCAAAGGGGTTTTCAGTTCGACGCACAAGTTTTACTACGCCTTGTAAGCCTAGGCACGACAACAGAGAGTCTGTAATTTGACTTCAGAACCAGGGTGAATTTGCAATAAATATTTAAGAGATTCATGTCAGCGAAGAGAAATTGAACTACCTTAAAGAGTGGGATTATTCTACAAATGGCTAAGCTGGATGAAGAAGAGGCATTAAACTAAAACTGGAGGAATTTATGCTATAAACATCCTCGCCTAAAAACGACCGTAGATGATGAAGGCACTCAACCTTCAAGCTTAGGTGGTGCTGCTTTGCAGGGGAAACCTTCGGGCAGGGGGGACGTGCCGCTGCCCGGCTTGGCTGCCGGAGCGCTGAGAAGGGTGAGCCAGGGCAGACAGGGACAGACGGACGGACAGGAGCTCCGCACCCCGCGGACACCGGCGGTCACCCCCGTCCCCACTCACCCAGAGGCTTGATGGTGCTCTCAGGGGACTCCTTGTCCTTGGAGCTGCCGCTCGACATGAGGGCGGCAATGGAGAAGGCGTTGGCCCGGGAGGAGAGCTGTGGCTTGGGGGGCGGCGTGTACTCCATGGCCACTGTGCAGGGACGCAGCGCGGCTCGGTGTGGCGCTGCCCGGACGGGGCGGGCGGGAGGACCGGCCGGGATGGCGGAGCCGGGATACTGGGAGCACTCTGCTCCCGGCGCCGCGCGCTCCCCCGCCTTAACGCGGGGCCGCGGAGATCCTATCGGCCGGCGGCCAATCGGCGCCGGGACACGTCAAGGGCCCCGACCGGGCCCGGCCCGGCCCGGCCCGGCCGCGGGGGAGGGGGTGGAGGCGGAGGCGGGCAGCAGCAGCAGCAGCAGCAGCAGCAGCAGCAGGAGGAGGAGGAGGAGGAGGAGGAGGAGGAGGAGGAGGAGGGACTGAGGGGAAGGGAGGGGAAGGGAGGGCAGGGCAGGGCAGGGCAGGGCAGGGCTTTGCCCGTCTGCAGGGCGGGGAGGGGGCGGCCGACTCTCGGGATGGCTCCCCGCAGTCGTTTCTCTTTTGGGCACCCCAGCCCCGCTCCCCACCAGGGCACCCACAGCGGTTCGGGTAGCTCCTTCCGCTCCTTTGAGCCCCGGGGGCAGGAAGAGGGGGGGCAGGCTGCGCGGCCAGGGATGCTCCCGAGAAGGTCCCCTAGGCTATTCACTTTGCCGAGGCAAGAAACGGCGGAGAGGCGCTTGAAAGAATGAAATGTAATTGTGGATTTTTCTGATGCGTGTGTGTGAGTGTCAATTTTCTCTTTTACATTCAAATATTAAAAGACCACAGCTTTCAAAGCAGCCGTTATCGTCGTTGTGTGCTTTCTGTTGGAACAGAACGTTCCTTAAGGCTGATCCTGTCCTTGGTTTTCCTGCACCGGACTCCAGATATTGTCATCCCCGTGAGATGTACTCGCCCTCACCGACTCCAGGTGAGACCCTTGCAGCATTCCCTTCTCAGCCAAACCAGTGCGTGGGACTCTAATCGTAAAGTTTTCTTCAAATCCGTTTCATCGGCTGCGCCGAAATAGATGATATTGATCAAGCGCATAAGACAAAGTCGGGACGGGCTGGTGGTATCAACGAGTAGCTTATTCCAGGGCAGTGATTTAAGTAAGTTGCTCACCAGTACTGTTTCACACATACGACGTAAACATACTCTCATTAATAAATTAAATAAAGAAAAGCAGCGCGTTTAATTAAATACCTTTAAATAAAAATATCACTGAAAATATTAACTCGCTAGAACGACTCACAAGAAGACGTGCAACTTTGTCACTGAAGTTCCACCTTTTAAACCTAGACCAGAATCCAAGGACTCTTATTATGCAGGCTCGTGCCAAGAGCCATACATACCCCGCGTCCACTCCAGTTCCTACTACACTTAATTAATTATTCTGGGGAAAGTGTTATTTGGGTCACCCTTCCCAGCCAGTGGAGTGCGGAAGACGAAACAATGTTTCAGCGCTTTGAGACCAGCGAGAACCAGCTGCAGTTTGCCATTTTGTTACCTGAATTTGCTGATAGATACAATATCTATTGTAAATGGGATGTGCGTATTTAGAAGCGCCTAAAGCGTCTGGCCGAGGATTTCGGCGTGACCCAGAGCGGTCTGGGGGCCCGGTCTCGCCTCAGACATTAGCCGGAGGAGAGAGGCGAAAGGGGAGAGCCCAGCCAGCCCCGCAGCCGGCGAGCCGGGAGGGTCAGCTCACGAATCATCGTCTCTTGCTTGACACAGGGAAACAGAGACGAGAGGTTCTGCCTACATCAATCTTAAAAAAACAAACAAAAAGTCCCCTTAACACTTTACCACTTTATCCCGAGGGACATCCCGCCAACTACGGGTCCGGTTTCCCTGCGCGACTGCCCTGCTCCTGGGACGCCTCTCGGTGTGCAAGGGGCGGCGGGACGGGGGTCTCAAGCTCCCGGCCCTGCTCTCCCTTGGCCCTACTGTAAAGAAGGGTCTGGCCTGCCTGAAAAGAAAGACAAAGGGGAAGTTATTCTCTTCACCGTTCCTCTGGTGGTAGCAGGGATGCCTAAGTCTTCTTTGGTTTCCTACCTACTTTACGCGCCACGCAAGTAAGGATAATAAAACCCACAAGCTTAAAAAAAACAGAACAAAACAAAACAAAAAAAAAACAACCCAAAAACCAAAAACCAACCAAAAAAAAAAAAAAAAAAAAAAAAAAGCCGAAAAATCCCAACAACCTAATAACCAAACCCCCCCAAAAAACCTCTCTTTATCCCTTGCTTGTTTCCGTCTCCTAGCAGTGAGGTCGTAACATACGTGTCCCTAGCAGGGGCTGCCCCCGGTCTCCTGCTAGGTCCCCTGCTTCGGGGCTGAAGGAAGAGGGGCAGTGGATGGCTGTGGATACTTCTGTGTGTCCGTCTGCGAAACGCCGGCTGAACCACGGCAGCTGAGGCAGCTCCCAACCGATTTCTGCTCTCCCTCGCCGCGGGATTTTCAGTCCCGCCGGGAGACCGGTCATTGCCTTGGCCCAGGGAAGGAGAGCTCTGCCGCGGCGGGGGGAAGCGCTGCGCAGTGAGCGGGGCACGGCGCACCTGGGCGCGGAGGGAAGTAGAGCAGCGGGCGAGGGGGAACAGAGGCCACGGCGCGGCCGTGGAGCTAGGACGGGGCTGCCTGTCACCTCCGGGCAGGATGTTTCCCCCCGGGGAGAGGAACTGGCTTTGGGGCTTGCGGGTCTCTGCTCGTATCTTGGAGGTAAAAAAACACAGGATGGAAAGAAACCAGAAGCTTCGTTTTATTTTATTTTGAACGGATCCGTCCACATGGCATGGGTTTTCTTTTGCTTGGTTAAGCCATGAAATTTTTCGCTCTATCCCACGAGAATCTACATCTTTTTAGTTTTTTTTTTTTTCCCTCGCTCCGCCTCCTATAAGGAAATGAGCCTTGTTTAGACGCCCAGAGCACCCCCTCCTTCCCCGTGGGCAGGGAATGGATCTCAACTCCGGCCGCCTAATCCTCGCTACGGCTCCCTCCCCCGCCAGGGCCGAACTGGGGAGACCCAGGGATCAGGAAACCCGAGTGAAAAGAAAGGGTGAGAGCCCGGCTTCCCTGGGCTGCTTTGCCGTCCCTGCGCATGGCCCTCTACGGCGACGTGCCGGCTTCCAGAGACCAGGGAGTGGCAGGGGAACACACCACCACCCTAACGCTCTTGATGCCTTTCTGCTTTTCCAACCAAGTGGATGTATTTAAAAACGTCCGCGCGCTCTTCCCTCTTCCCAGTGGAGGCGAACTGGAGCTGCCAGTCCCCCGCCGCACCCAGTCACAGAGCGGCTGTCACCACTGTACCGATCTCCTCCCGAGAGCAGAGTTAGCAACCCTGCTGCTCTCCAAGAGGGCTGGTGCCTCGTTTGAACCCGTTTCAATTAAATCCTTCGACATTGTTTATCCGTATATGAAGAACACACAGTCTACACTGGAGTTTGTTTTTAATCTAGCAAATCCATGTGTTTGTCGCTGGTGTCAGCCTGCTGTTACAGAGACATTTTAATAGGCTTCATTATTCTTTCAAAATACTTTTCCCCCCTTTTCCTTTTCCCCTTTTTCCTTTTTCTTTGTCTGAACAGCTTCTTACTCTTTTGTGCACCAGCAAGAAACAGCGTGCGGTAGTCTCTGCACACTTCATCTCGCTCTTTCGGTTCCCGGATTTAATCAGGATTAGGTCTCAGTTTCGCCGTCAGGTTTCAAGCAGGGAGCTTGCAGCCCGCCTCCAAAACCTCTCTCTGATCCCTGAAAAGCAAGGAGAAAATTCGACCCGTGAAAACCATGAGCACCGCTTCTTCCCGACCCTTTCATCACTAAACAAAATCACGACGGGAAGGACACACGAGGGACAGAAAACCCATAGAAATCCGCCGAGCAACCTAGGGTCCAGAGGGATGGTTTCAGGTGCTCCTTCGCTTGTATGACAAGAGCTCGGAAGCTGCGTGTTTCTGCCCGGCCGCACAGGCCCGCCGGCGGGAAGGGTTTGCGTATAGAGGCGCACACCGGGCGGGGAACCACGCTCAGGTTTTAAGCAACTCTTTCGCGTAGTGATGAGGCGCCGTTGCCCTCTTACTTTTTTCCCCGCGCAGCACATTTCACGCCGCAGGGACAAAATTGTGCTGCTGCACCCGCGGGGCTGTGTCCCGAAAACGAGCTCAGCACCGAGCCGAGATGACACCCGCTCTTCTCCCGGCTGTCCCTTGGGATAACCTGGCATTTTCATCCCATCTCTCTTCCGCCGTTACCGCCCCGTCTCCTCTCCGGATCCGTAGCCTGTGCGGAGGGCAAGGACCAGGTTTCCCTTTAATTAGGAGCCTAGGAGTGCGGGGTGCCGCTGCTGAGGCACTCCCTGCCGCGGTCCCACCCTGACTGCAGCTGGGCCGGTACTGCCCGGAGTGTGTGTCTGACCCTCCAGCCCGCACCCCCTCTTCAAGGTAACCTACAGGACTGCTTTAGGATTGAGTTTACTTCTGCCTCGAGAGGGAAGAGTTCAAATCTTTTGCTCTTTCTTTTCACCCTTGTAGACGAAAACAGTTTGTCCAGCATAAAGAATGGTGTTTATTCGGTCGGGCAGGGTCTCCAGCTCGCCCGTTCGTGCTTTGTGAACGCACTGCTACATTACAAAGCCATGGCTACAGCGCTACCCTACTCTGGCTCTGCTTCCCTGCAACCTCACGAGATTATCAGCCCTGCTTTCACGAGCTCTTTTGTCCTCCTCTGCACGTATTTTTATTGCTCTGTCAGCCGGATTCCCTCTCGCTTTGCGCTCCCCGATTTCGGATCAGCCCCCGCTCCCAGCGCTCTTGCTACGGCGGGGACATCTCTCCCCTGCGGCCGCTTCACGCTCTCCCCTTCACGGACAGACCCGCGGCAGCAAGGCAGAAGCCCAGGTACCCAAGATCCAATTTCACAACAAAAACATCTCAAAGTCACCTACAGCGAGAAGGTAGCTTATTGGAGCAAAATGCGAGGCATTTTAAACCTATTAAGCATCTCCCAGATGCAAATCCAATGGTGGAAAGAGAAAGGCTCTATCAAGACTCGAGCGCTGACAATTAGATTATAGTCCAATTGCCACTGGATAATGTGCTAAAAGCTTTCCCATTTAGTGTAACTCTTCGCTGAAAATTATTCACACTTTGCAGGCTGCCGCGCTCCTGAACTGGAGACGTCTTTGTCCGCGGAGAGCGCGAACGGCCGGTTACAACTCAACACAGACACCCGGACAGATGCATAGGCAGGTCTAGCAGCCAGGAGGATCATTAAACATCCTTCCCGACACAGAGCCGTGTGGCAAATCTGTGGTACAAGCTGACGAGCGCACGTACAGCCACTGCAAAGGCGCCAGGATAAGCGCATCCATAGGCGTACAGGCACCTATTCCAACGTGCCATACTGTGTGAGTGTAGTGTGGTTTGTGTATAGCGTAGCTTGGATCATCTAATTCTCACACATCGCCGCATCAGCTGGACACAATTAGATTTTAATGTCCCTTCAAGTGCAGAAAATATATTTTCTGTACAAATCTAAAGTTTATATTTAATGACAGCGATTACATTTTTATTAAAAATAAATATCCGATTTTGGGTAGTCCACAGACTATTTCTTCGGTTTAAAACTGTCACTGAAAGCTGACGAAATTTTCACTAAGGGCTTGAACTCCTAACGCTCTGCGGCTGTAATTTGAAGCACCATCAAGCAACACACGACTTCGGATGTGATAATTTAATTCCAATATTCTTCATCATGTAGCGAGTGAGTTCGCAGCCGCCGGTACTGTGTCTGCCCCGGGGGGGAGGAAGAGGGGGCGTGGGGATTGTGAGTCTCCCTCCCCGCGGGAGTTACAGGCTCCTGCACCCCCGGGAAGACGATGCTCCACGATGGCCGGCCAGCATCACATCCTGTCCCAGGAGAGTCTGTCCTGGACCGGAGGGAGGTGGAAGGCAAGGTTGGGCTTCCCACGGTGGGATGGGCTAGGCAGAGGCAGCAAGGCCTTCCTGACTCTATTCATTGAGAGAACCTCTGCCTCCTTTTATGTCACAAGTACCAAAAATCATGAGCGTTTGTGGTATTTTAAAGGTATATGCCTTTATAAATAAATAATTAACACACAAGCTTGTCTTGCTTGTCTTTCCCAACATCATTTAATTCAAACTAAAGCAAAACGAGTCATCCTCCCAAACACCCAGAACTGCCAGGACCTATGCAATGCACACCAGGCTTGAAGGGACCTGCACCAGCTTTGGCTTTTGGGACTTAAATCAATAGTCAGAATTGTGATGAAAAGCCACATCTTTAATGTTCTAATTTTATACAACCATTTCATGCTCAATTCGAAATCAAAGTCCGTAGGAGCCCTTCCACCTGTTTTGCAGAGTTAGAGGAAATATTAATTAACTGGCAGAATTAAGCAGAAAGGCTGGCATGTTAGAGAGAAAGTAAAGTTTAGAAAAACTCATTCAAGGGCCTTAAAAAAGACAACAGAGAACACGGAATTGTCTGTCCAACTTCTTCATTGGAGAGAACTATGTTTCAATAGCTTGGAACAGAATTTGTTTGTCTGGTTTCTTTACACAAAAACTATTATTAATTCTTTACTCACAAAGCATTTCAGAACACTTCAAAATTTTGTAAACCATAAAATGTGATTTGTTTACTTAGCAGATGGGAATGTTATTCAAGATGGACAAAATGTGCTTGTGTGTACACTTTCCTATACACATACATACATCTGCAGTACCATACACTTAAACTTGCCCAGTGGTGCTTTTCTTAGTTGCCTTCCATGAAATAATACAAGAAACCCATGGTCTGCCACAGCACAAGATTTACTGTAAGCTGAAACCACTGCTTTGGAGCAAAATTTTAGTGGAAAACAAGGCTTCTTTACTTCAGTGCTCATTTTAAAGACATAAAAATTCATGCCAATGATATGGGAGGATTTTGCCAGAGCATTGGAAAAATCTCTTCTAGTTCCTGACTTTTGAAGTCTCATTGGAGTTAAGATATCCTGACAGGCATATGTCTGTCTGTCTGTCTGTCTGTCTGTCCTTGAGATAGAATGGAGCTTCTTGACTTTCACCTTGATGATAGAAGTCAAGATGCAGGTCCTGGCAGACTGCAAGGAAGTGATGGTTCTCTCCTTTGATCAGGCACAGTGGTGCACCTGAAATTTTGGTCTTGCAGTCTTCAGGAAAGCTGTCACTCACATTGTTGGTTAAAGTAAATCTCTGGCTAGTGTGTGACTTGACTGTGCAGTTGAACAGCTTGGAAAATGTTCCTCAACTCCTGAAACAATATTTATTTCTTATTCTTTTCTTGTATCTGTGACAGATATTTTAAATGAACCTCTTTTATTTTCATTTTCTTTCAGGCCTTTTTGTCTTTTTACTCATTTCATATTTAATTTTCATTAAAAATAATAAATCAGAACTTTTGACCTTTATTAAGAAAGTGAGATTGAAATAGCTAATTTATTTGCTGTTTGTTGGAAACTGCCTGTTTAAAGAATACTAATAAACAATACATTGGCAATTTAGAAGTATTTAGAGCAATTTCAGCTAAATAAAAAAAAGTCTCAAGGAGCATTTTTTGGTTGAAAATATCATCAGACTTTACAAAGCACTAAAGATGATCATGTGCACATTTATGAGAAAGGGCAAATTTTTATCTTGACTTTTGCAGCCTTTGGATTGGTAGGAGAGTTTCAGAGTTGGCAACATGAAAATTAGAATAGTGGGAAGTGCTGGGAAGAATAGAAACCTCAACAACTAAGAAAAAGTTTTCCGGCAAACTTTACAACATTTTTTATTATTATTTTTTATTAATAGAAGAGTCTGGTTTTGGGTCTCCAAGATGTCTTGGGTGTTACTTACTTCACCTGGATTTATAGTTCCTTGCAATTTTTTTGTTGCGTCCAAAGTTCTGTCCCAAAATATCCAAAGCTAAGGACCTAAAATTAGAGACTGCCTTTGAAACTCCTGATCTCTGCATATTTTCCCTCTGTGAACATACAGCAGTAGAATACGCCCAAAGACAACGAATAAAGAAAACGAGCTTTGCCTTGAGGGCCAAGGGTAGAAAGAACTAAAAGAAGGCTATCAGCCACTTCCCAAAACCTTCAATAATTGTGCTTTTTCCATTTTTGCTCAGGGATGTATCTGTCATTTCCATCCTTTCCTGGTAGGTGTAAAGAAAAATGGTAATTAAAAAAAAAGGAAAAAAAAGAAAAAAAAGGAAAAAAAAAAGAAAATTAAAAGATAGAAAGCAAGGAGGAGTAAGGTGAACATAGAACAAAGAAGGTTTCATTTCTGGCCTAGTGAGCTTGGAAAGTGGGAAGAAGTGCTGTGGCTTACAAGTCTCCCAGCTCATGCAGAGCTGGTAACTATCACTGAAGACCTGCTCCAGCACCGTTCTTCTGCCTGAAGTCTCACAGACATGATCACAGAAACCCAGCAGGTGAAGAGAGGGTCCTGCTGCTGGACCCATCAGGCACCACAAATACCAGATATTTCTGGCTTATTTCCACACTCTAAGGATGGAAGGGAGAAGCATTCCCACACCGTGGCATGGTGAAAGGCATTGCTTTTGCTTATTTTAACAGTCTGAGGAACAGGACTGGGGGTGTTCTGGCATAAAAAGGACTTTTTTTTTTTTTTAAGCCTGCAGTTTCAAAAGTATTTGGGATTAGGGCTTGAAAAACATATTTCACTACCCATAATATACCGCTGATTTATCTGGCAACAGCTAAACTTGCAGAGGGAAACTGAGCTTATTTGAAATAATGTGGTTGTAAGTAACACCGGGGGAAAACAGTTCACAAGTTTGTGTAACTCCTAACATACACTTTGCTGGAAGGCTGACACTGAGAGGGTTTTCATTTCAGCACTGTGAAGACAACCCTACGAGGTAAGCACTTCCTGCCTGGACCGGTTTGCAGGAGAAGCCAGCTTGCTTCCATTAGTTATATCAAAGCGAGGAAACCAATCAACCTGGAATTTGCACCATAAAAAGTGGCTACAAGCCAAGTAGGTTGCCATCAGCTTTCAGATGATCAGAGGTGAAATTATGGCCCCTTTAAAGTTAACAGTTCATTTAGCATGGATCAGAGAAGAGCTTGAACTAGTATTTCAGTTCAACGTTACCAGAAAATTTTGGCTGATTTTAGAGCTTAACTTATTGTTGACCATAGTACAGTATTCATGGTTGATCTTAAAACTTTCACCAATAATGAGTGCAGTAATGAAAATACCCATCAATTAGCCTTCTGGGTAACACAGAAACTAGCATTGCCCTATGACAGACATGAGATTAAAGCAATGTTAGCGTGTAGTTTTGCTAATGAAGAACATTTATGTTCTTGTAATGCTCAAATCTGGCAATTTAACATATAACTAGACAAGAGTAAGTCGTGTTAACCTTAAGCATTCTTGCAGGATGCAAAGGTGGGTTTTTCGAGATACAGGAAATTACCAAAACTTGACAGAATTGTTACTGCTGTTACTATGAAACACAAATGAAACTTAAGTAATTGTGCTGAAGAAATAACGAAGAAACACAATCATAGATATAGTTCATAAATGGGTTTAAGTCATGCACATTGGATATCTCAAGGATAAAAACAAGGGGAATTTTAAAAAGTGTGAGAACGGTCCTTTCCAACAAAAAAGAGACAACACTTACTATCTATCATGCATCTTATTTTTTTCCATAGCAGAAAAATCAGTTTTCCTGGGCTTTTATTGAGATGATCTTTGGTTACACAAGGGCTGAACTACATTTGCATTCCAGTGTGCTCTTTTGGCCCAGCATTAGGGAGGTAAATGGGGAGCTTTTTTTATAAAATATAGAATAATTTAGGTTGGAAAAGACCTCCAAAATAATCAAGTACAACCTTTGACTGATGACCACCTTGTCAGCTAAACCATAGCACTATGTCCCATTTCCAGCCATTTAAACACTTTCAGGGATGGTGACTCCACTACCTCACAGTCTGTTCCAATGTTTGACAACCCTTTCCGTGAAAAAAATTCCTCCAAGCGGTCAAAGTGAACCTCTTCTGGTGCAGCTTGATGCTATCCCCTCTTATCCTGTCACTGTCTGCCTGGGAGAAGAGGTTGACCCCCACTTTGCTATAACCTCCTGTCAGACAGTTGAAGAGAGTGATAAATTTACCCCTGAGCCTCTGCTTGTCTCATATGATTTACTCTCTGTAGACTCTGCACCAGCTTTGTTGCCCTTCTCTGGATATGCTCCAGCACTCAATGTTTTTCTTGTAGTGAGGGGCACAGAACTGGACACAGTATTCAAGGTGTGGCCTCACCAGTGGTTGAGTACAGAGGGGAAAATCACTTCTCTGGTCCTGATAGTCACACTGTTTTTTATACAAGCCAGGATAACTGGGCACTCTGCTGGCTCATGTTCAGCTGGCTGATGACCAGCACCCCCAGTTCCTTTTCTGCTGGCAGCTTTCCAGCCACTCCTCCCCAGGTTTGTAGTGCTGCATGGGTTTTTGTTGTGAACCAAGTGCAGGACCCAACACTTTGCATTATTGAGCCTCAGCCCACTGATCCATTCTATTTCGATTCCTCTGCAGAACTTTCCTACCCTCCAGCAGATCAACACTCCTGCCCAACTTAGCATTATCTGCGAACTTAGGAAGGGTGCACTCGACCCCCTTGTCCATATCATCAATAGAGATATTAAACATGACTGGCTCGAATACTGGGCCTAAGGGAACCCCACCAGTGACTGCTGGGCAGGATAGATTCCTCTTGTGCAAGGTGACCATCAGGGGTAAAAGACAGCTCACTCCTCCTCCATTCACCACTGCCCTGAGTCTGCCTGCTAGGACTTTGGAGCAGGATTTGGCTTTTCTCTCTATCCATAGTTACCCAATATACCCAAATCCTGCCACAACTTAGTTGATGATTAGTAGCCAAGGAAGATCTGTGTTACACTAGAAGTTGATTAGCCTCCTTGTCTTCCTCCATAACCACTGCTGAGGACTGGGGGCAACTTATTTTGCCTCCATGGTAGTCTCTTAAATTTAAGGTTAAACATCTCGTCTTTTTCTCTTTAAGAGATATTTTTGCGATTAAATAAGCCTGAAGTCATAGGCTTTAATTCCATCTGTACATGGATTTCAAAGTAAAAAAAAAAAATACATATGTGACAAATAAAAAAATACATTTCATTAACTGCAACATTTTTCCAATAATGGAATTTATTATTTTAAACAGGTTAAAACAGTATATTTCAAGTTAAGAAATATATTTTACATTGTCACTTTTTGGCAAAGTAAGGATTTGCTCAAGAGCTTAGGTCTTGCACAAGCTGAAAGTGAGCGGGTTCTTTTTAAAAGTCTAAGGCATCACCCCATACCCAAGTTCACATCCCTCTTTCTGTTACCCAAACTCTTGAGCAAGTATGGAGTACAGAAAAGTGGTATGCATCTTTCAATTTCAAAGACAGCTAACAAATAATAGTATAAGAATGTTAATATTTTTTTCTTTTTAACACCAGGAATGCTTTGGGTGCCAGCGCCAAGACAAACCTTATCTCTCAGGTTTGAAACACTTGGATGTAAATGATCATGTGGAAAGTGATTTTCACTTTTATATAGTGTACAAAATACTAAAACTATTAACTGTGATTAGCATTTAATTCTAAAAAGCATTCTAAAAAGGCCTAGAATAAATGAGAATTGAAGAGAAAATTCCCTTTAGACTACTAGAATAAATTATGTGGGTTTACTAAGCAGGCAATAAAACCAAGGCTGGTACCATAAAAGAAAGATAATGGTGTACAGTAAGGCTATAGGAGGGATAAGAGTGGGAAAGCTGGGACATAATTTAGTGAGTATTTTAAAACGGGTGTTTTATGTCAAAAAGGGAAACCCAAGATTAATTCTGGCAAAATAAACAGACATATAGACATATTGGATATTTGGTACTGGCAAAAAACTGAAGACCAAAGGTTTGAGAGTGAGAGAGAAAAAATTTAGTGCTAAGTTCCAGGGATGGAAATGCTAAGAAAATGCTAAGAAAAGCTAAACTTTCACAGCAGTAATGACAGCTTTGTACCTCAGGTGGTGCCTCCACCCTTCCTTGGCAATGCCACAATTGATCTTGATCAGTACAATGTGGTAACTAGAACACAAGGTCTTAGACTTACCTGGTCTTAGACTCCAGCCCATAGCTGCAAGTGCTCTACATTCCTGCTTTACCTTGCCCAAACCCGAGTGGAGTGATACAAACCTGCTGCAGAAAAGGCATCAGAATCTGCTGATTAAAAGCACCACCTAGAGAGATGGTGTCAGTAGTGCCTATAAAACAGGGCACTCGGGAAGACACCTTGATTTGTAGACTCTCTGAGCTTTCACAAAGAAAATAGAGTCTATTTTTAAACCTGACCTTTCTACCCACCAACAGCTAATGACACAATCATATTCAATTATGTCAGTTTTCAGAGAGGTTTTAAAATATTTTTGTTAGCAAAGGAACCAATACTCGAACCCATTATTTTCTCAGTTCAGTTTCAAAGGGTTGTATGCCTTTTGCCTTTTGTATTTCTAGGGATTGGGAAGACCACTTCTATGTTTAACATGCACTCACATTTCCAGTGAAAGAAAGACTGCATTACATTTATCACTTAATATCTGAAACCTTCATGGTTTCCTTTTCTTCAGTTTCACAGGGGAGATTATGCCCACAAATAAACATTCCCAATAGTATATTTGGGCTCTTACCACTTAGAATCTGTCAAACAACTTGCCATCAGCTTTATAAAATTGACAGTTTCAGTAGATTTCTGCTAAATGTTGAAAAATAGTTTTGCTGACCTCTTCTTTGTTGAAGATTCAGACACCAGCTGAGGCAGCTGTCCAGTCTGCAGTATGATATAAGAGAAGAGGAACTAACCCAACAGCAATTGAATTTGGAAATGTCTTTAGAGAAACTACCGACTACTGCAGAAAAAGGAGTATTACTTAGTTCTGCTGTCACTAAAATGGATGACATCTGCTAATCTACAGTGACTGATCCTTCTCTAATGTGTAACCTGAGCACTGGAGAAATGAATGGGTGCTGACCAGTCACAAGCACAACACAATGGTAATCATCACTTTGCTGGACTTCTCCACTAAAAACTGAGTAAATACAGTTTTGAATAACATTTTAACCTTGTTATTTATTATTTATTTCTGGACCTTGCACTTTTGCCTTATAATTTGTGTCTGTTGTGCTTTCCACGGTGGTGATGGTGGAATTACAGGAGGAGCATGCACTTGTCCACCAACGGTGGTGTAGATGGTAGCAGTGGTGGGACTGGAGATGCAGCCACTTAGCAGAGAGTGGGATCTCAGATGCCTCCATGTCACTTATCCTGCGTTTGTTCTGTTAACAAAAATGTGCATTCTTAAAGATGAACTATGTTGAAATCCAGAGAACCAACTGTTATGGAAAAGAGAGGGCTTTCATGGAAAATCAAAAGCCAAAAAGAACCAACTTTTTAGTGCATCTGAAACATGTAAGGTAGAGATGCATGGGCTACAGAGGTAGAGAAGGAAGTTTGTGCATTAGAGAAAGAGAGGAAGTGAAAATCATATTTTCTTTTTTCTTTCTTTTTTTCAACAAAAGAATTTTCAGTTTATTCATGCACTGCCTAAGTCATCTGAATGCTATCTCATGTCATCACTAGCAGCCTACAGTCCTTGACATCTGTAATTCACTGTGGTTCTTATTTTACTTTAGACTTTTTTTTCTTATTTTAAAGAAAAGCAGTTTCTGCTGTGAAATGCCAGCTCTTTTTCAGAGCACATAAATGTTGACGTAAAGGTGAAACATGGTCACATTCAGCCCCAGACCCAGAGGAGTTAATAAAAAGTGATCATTCTGCAGTGCTCTTCCTGTGGTGTGCCACTGTTAAACATTCTTAAGCCACTGTTTTGACGAGCTTTTGCTAACACACAGTTGCTGGTGAACTTGGCCCAGCTAACCACAGGAAACATGCCATGCACCATCTAGCAAAGATGGGGTCATTTAATCAGTTAACCATATTCCTGAATTTAGTTCTTGATATCTTAAAATAACCTCCCCTCAAAGCCATAAATCAGGGGGAAAGGATTGTAACAAACTTTTGCAGCCAGACTCAGAGTGAATTATATTAATAGGCTGTTTATAACCTGGTCACATCATCTTTGTTGACTCATACAACTGATGCCAGAAGCTTCAGTTCCTTGCTAGGCTCTTCACCTTGGTCCTTCAATGTGTCTGTCAAGTGGGGACATAAAACCTACTTATCACCATCTGTCTTGAGTAAAGAAGAGACGTGCCTGACCGAAGCACTGGTACTTTGAATCTTCTGGGGGGAAGGAAGGGACATGAGAGGCATAATAGAGCTGACGAAACTTTGAGGACACTGGTGTAGGCTTTTCCTGTGAAAGGAAAGACTTCATAGCTGGCTCTGCATATGGAACCCAGATTTTACAAAAGCTGGGTTCCCTTCCTAAGAAGAAAGACAGAAAACAGATTTACTATCTGTTCAGCAGATTTGATATTAATGTGCCCCACTGATACCAAATAGCTTAAGACATGTTTAGGTGAGATCCTGTTTGAAGGCTTGCAGTGAACCTCCTAACAAGCTTGTTTAGTCATCCACATACTAGGGACTGGGAAAGGTATAAACTATTATATATGAGATAGTAGCACATGCAAAACAACTAAAGTTAATTTTGCCTCCTCCGGTATCATTTGAATTTACCAATTTTTTGTTGTTGTTGGTTGGTTGGTTTGGGTTTTTGTTTGTTGGTCTGTTTTTATTAACAGGAGTTTATAACAAATGGAAGCTGTGTAATCAAAGCAGGGGAAAACATGTCAGAGCTCACAAAACTCCATGTGTTAGGAACCAGACCAGTTGCTGAGGCTCAAGGAGCAAGATTGCTGGTACTTCTACCCCATGCTCAGTTTGCTGGGAACCAGGCTACTCCTCTGTGATGCTGTGGAGCAGCAGTATGTGCAAATTTAGATACAGTTTCTCTGTTGCATGTATTGAAGGGGACATAAATATTTTGATTGGTAGCAGAAAGTCGTAGAACCCATGAAGGCTGGTCACCCATGAATTTATGTCTTGTGATAAAGTTTGCTATATCAACAATTTTCTAATAAGAGAATCAAACCGTGCTGTAATTCTTCCATGAATGGAGGTATGAAGAGAATTATGGCCTCATACATTAATCTGCCTATAGTCACGAAACAAATAGACATTGAAATTCATCAACATCCTGTCCTTGTTTCCAAATTAAATTGAAATTACCCAAGTAGTTCAGTAGGTTTTTTTTGAGAAATGGGGGGATAGGCAGAATTTTTTCAACCTTGTTTCCTTAAGAACAGTTTTGAGAAACAGGCAACAAATATAGCTTCTTCATGGTAATATCACAACAATGAACCACATCTGTTTTGTGTCACATGAAGAAAGACAGTGTTTTGGAGTCAAAAACTCTGTGAGAGACATTGAGACATCTTGCAAACTGTAAAGATGAAGATCCTGCAGGTGAATCATTAGATTAGACCTCCCTTAGTTAAAAAAGAGCAACAGTAAATTGCACAGCGTCCACATCAGGTGAACATACGAAGAAACAAAGAAGCAAAAGACCCATCAGACATGCCAAGGGGAAAAATTCTGACTGTTACTTCCCCATTGTTTCATATCCTACACTTCTGGAGAGCAGACCAGGCAGTGTTAAACACATAATACTTCAGGAACTTTCCCTGGTTTTGCAGCTTGACCTGCATCTGGTTAAAAAAAAAGATTTAAAAAAAATAAAAAAACCAGTATATGTGGAAATATTTTGCCCTTGGCTGCAGTGAGGAAACCCATATAAATTATCTAATATGTCGGCAGATTGTTAGCAGCAGACGTGACCCCAGTTGGGTGGGTACTGCATCTATGCAGAAGTATAGTGGTATGAAAAGGAACATAACAAGAACCATGCTGAGCTGCTGCATGGCTCACATGGAGAAGGGCTTTATTTGCAGTCACTGTGATGTGTCAAGGAAGTGGAGCCTTTTGTGAGTCAGGAGCAGCAGAATTGTTAATGTTCAGTCAGAGGGACAATGTCGAAATGGCTAACAGACCTGAACCAGAGCTGCAAAGGATGAAAGATACACTATTATATAATCTTAAACCTTCCCATGTGAGCTATGGGAAGCCTTTACTCACTCTCTGGTTTTAAATGGAGCTTTAGAGCACTTGGAAACTAAATCTGCTATTTCTTTGCCTCTCAGAAGTCCTCAGAGCTTTGCAGAGCAGCAAATGTCATTATACACTAAGTAAGGAGAGTGGGCAGATAAGCAAAGACTACTTCAGACAACTATCCTGTTAATTATCCTGTTAACTTGCAGGGCTGGGGGAACTGCAGATAAAACACCAGGGAACTAGTTACGAGTTCATCATATGACAGACATCTTTGATATGTAACATGCTACTGTCCCGCTGTAATTCCCTTCCCCCTTTGTTCCTGTCCATGTCTAAATATATGAAACACTTGACAATATGGCCATTTTTCTACATTTATGCTCTAATGGCAGAGGATTTTGGCAGAGTTCTTTACTGCTGAATCATTACTGGCTCCCATGTCCAGTGCTGCACAGTCCATTGCATCCCTGCAGTACCACCTACAAGAAGTAGCATGGAGGAAAGATGATCAGAGCTGTAAGTTCAACAGACATTGGGTACTGCCCATACTTTTTCCACATTTCAACCAATGTTTCACCAAGCATAGGAAGGCAAGAGTGCACCATGTAAAATTGTAACATTTCAGGGCAATATGCATATAATTCTTCTTTTAGTGATCCAGTAATGCATATTCACAGAGAGATGATACCAGCTCATACCACTGAACTCTGCTGGAAGAAAATGTCATAGAAGTCTTTATGGCTGAGCAACAGTATTAGACAAGTATTCATATGAGATGGACAGCAGTATAAATACTATTTATGAGTCACAAATATTTTTATGAGGAAAGGTCACAAAGCACTTATTTCCTTACTACTTGTTCAAATACTTTTTCTTTTTTAATACAGTTCTTCCTTATGTGTGAGTGTAACAGAAATACGTGTCACTAAGACTAGCTAAAGCAAACATTGGTGTTTTGTTGAGTATATGTGAACACTGAAGAGTACTGTACTCTCTAGAAAGCAGCAATGCAGGAGCAGGAAGGAATGCTCAGGAAATCCATGAGAAAAGGATTTTGTGTTTCCACCACCCACAGACTACAGTGAAATTCAGCTGAGCTGGAACCACGCAGGTGGTCATCAATACTTGCACAAAACTCTGTCTGTCAATATTCTTCTCTTTCGGGGGAACCGGAAAGGGATTTGTGGGGAAATGTTTTGTAAAAGCACTCTCCAGGTAAAGCTCCTCTCCAGGTAAACTGCAAAAGCCAGAGGACAAGGTTGGCAGCCTGTATGAACACACCATGCCAAGGACAAGGATAACAGAAAGGGTTGCTAACAAAACGAGGTAAGTCTTCCCACAGCACTGTTCAGAGAAAGCGTGCCACCAAGTGTCTATTCAAATACAAGCTGCTAAAAGCAACAAGTATCTGATTTCAGTTAATTAATACATGGACCATCTGTATGAACAAAACAGAGAGCACTTTTTGAATACTGGGGAGATGCAGCTTCACTGGCAGGCATCTGGCATAACTTCTGAATCAGCATATCAGAGGAATCGACAAGCACGCATACACACCCTGGTACACGAGCAAGCAAAGAATTGAATTACAGAGTCTCAGGTCCTGGGCATTTCTGCATAGGCACAGTGGTGCTCCTCAGGAGCCCACACTTGGCTCAAGCTGGGGTTGCCCATGCTCCTGCATTAATAAAAATAGCTAATGATGAAAAGGCCTTCTATCACACTTTCCAGTGGTATAGCTTAAGTTCTTTGTAAATAAATGTATGATCATGATAGATAGGACAGGAAGAACTACATAAACTGTTCCAGCTTTGTCCCCTGAAATACCAGAAGGTAAATGGCATGGTAGGAAGTGTATGCATGCCTCCCAAGACTTAGCCCAGCATTATATGAAATATAAAACATCTGTGTCCCTTTTTTAGTATATAAACAAAGGAGCAACCTGAATACAGATGCTTGGACTGGTACTGGTGCTCTGCCATGCCAGGAATTCAAACCTGGACTGACTGCTGTCAGTCTCCTGTCAGAAACAGGCAGCCTTATGTACCTTGTGGGAGCAAAGCTTCTCTGATAGCTGTTTGGCAGCCCCTACAAAAGGAGCAGAGAGTTTGTCTGAAGGGACAGATGTATCAGTGAAACTGAGGCATAAAGCACTTTGGAGAAATGGAAGAGAGAGAGAGAGAGAGAGAGAGAGAGAGAGAGAGAGAAGCAAGCTCAGTCTAGGCCGTGGTCTGTATGGAAATCACTGCTGAGGGACTTGTTGCAACATGTCACCATCATAAAAACGCAGCAGATGCACTGACTAAACTGTGGCAGTGGTGGAGGTATGCTTCTTCTTTCCTTACTTATCTGCATGTAGCATCCATGCTGATGTTTCTTTACCTCAGTGCAAAAGTTCTATATGTCCAAGTAGCTTATTCGTTTTTCCTTTCAGAAATAAGCCACACCACTATAAAACATACCTTATGTTCAAGAACAAAATGAAAATTCAGAATTGCTAGCATGCTATATACATTCTGCAGCGCACGTCAGAAAAGTTTCAGAACATGGTAAAAGCAGTTTAATTTCATCTCATTTGCTTAATTTACAAAGTAAATTCAATAGAATCACAGAATAAGGTGAAGGGCTTTTAAACTCTGAGTGAGGAGTTTGACTCAGGAATTTAAATAACTAATCATAAAACATACACTTCTGGTTAATTTGCCTTGTTCCTTTTCTTTGAGTCTCTGTCTAGACAAGCTGTTGGTCTGCATGAGCTTTGATTATCACCTTCATCACAGAGTGAACGCAACAGGATCTTAATTTCAAGCTGTTATCCACTATCCAAATCCTACAGTACAATTACCAGTAATCAAAGTTTTAAATTATTTTGTTTTTCTTATTGTAGGGGATCAGGGCAT
This sequence comes from Sturnus vulgaris, assembly GCF_052056855.1. Lineage (NCBI taxonomy): Eukaryota > Metazoa > Chordata > Aves > Passeriformes > Sturnidae > Sturnus > Sturnus vulgaris. The sequence continues at coordinate 47,846,607 of NC_142243.1, forward strand.
ATTTAGCTCATAAAGAAAGGAAAAAAAGAGTCATATACATGGAGTCTCTCAACCAGCACAGTTCTCTGAGATTAGGAGACTGTCATTCAGCTTTCATCTCTAATTTTTCCCCTTGCTCTTTTTTCCATCTAAACAAGAAGTGTTATTAAATCGAGAAGATTAGCAACATGATCAACTCTTTTTCTTTTTTCCCTTGTATTTTTCAAGGAAGGAAACATCCTGCAATCACTTGCAAAGCACATGGTTATAAGCACACTGCAACTTGGGATACCGGTGCGCAAATCTCGGTCCTGCAGCTAAGCCTGCTGTTGCTTAAACAAGCAGAGCTACCTGTTCTCAACCTAATTTCAGTATTATGTTAGGGAGAGAAGTCTCTTTGTATCAGATCTGACAGGCATGTGTTCCTGAGGAAGTGGAGGGAAAGCCCTCCGTTCATATGACTAATTAGACAGGCTTCACGCTGGGTTGCTCTTTTTTGATGCAGATCACGGTACTAATTGTCAGTTTGCTCCTTGGGAAGGCAAGGTTGAGTTCAAATGCTACAGTGCCTCGTTCCCCCTTAGCTTTCCTGACCTTAAACTGATGCGAATTGACAAGGAACAGACTGGGGGAGAGAGAGCACAGTCCTTTCCACTTGTGGAGAGCCCGTTTTGGAGCCACATGGAAAAAAAACCAGAAACAGGATGACAATTAACAGGGGGCACTCAGATAAAAGCGGCAGTCGTACCTGTGAAGCAAGAGCACAAGAGTTTAAGGAGAAAGAGGCAGCAGGATCATGATCACTGTCACCTCTAGCTGAGATTCTCCAGCTCCCTTAGGAAAATGTAGATGGTTTAATTTTTAACCAGATCTCCATTCAGATTTTTTGCTCTGCTTTTATTCTGGTTAGAACTGCAACAGTTTAAAACCAAGCTACCACAGTTGAGCCAGGGTCACTTCCCAACAGCTGTCTGCCTTTTCTTTCTTTTTTTTTTTAAATTTTATTCTTGCTGAGGCTGTTTTAGCTCTGGTCAGGCTTTCATGGAAGGAGAGGAGGAGGGGGGAAGGGGAGCATTTAATCAAATCTGACATTCAGGAGCTCAATCCTGCAAGGTACTGAGCTCATTGACCCCAGTCCAGCAAAACAATATACATAGGACTTCAAAGGGGATACTCACATGCTTAAAGTTAAGCAGATGTCTAAGTGGTGTATTGGATTTGGGCCAGGGAAAGCAGAGCCTTCCAAAAAGCTCAGGCGCTCCAGTGCTCTCAGGTCTGCAAACCACCACCTTCATCGGCTCAGCTCTCCATGTAACTCCAAAGCAGGTGTTACAATTATAGCAGGGGCTGAGATGAAAGGGCCTAAGGGTTTGGCTGCAAAGACAGGAGAAAACTGGCAGTTTTCTGGGCAGTAGTTCCTGTTCTTTTCTTTAAAAAATAACTGCTCTATTATGCTATTCCTGATTTAGGATGAAATGAGGCAGCCAAATGCTTTGTTGCCCATTAAAGTCCTAAAATTTTAATTTACGATCAAGGTATGACAACTCCGCAAAAGAGGGAAGAAAGATTTCAGTTTTGTCGTTTGGGTTTTTTCCCTATTCTTTTTGATGCTTTTAATTTTAGTTAAATGGTTCAGGAGAGGAAAGGCACAAGTTTCTGATTTTGAGGGAAGAATGCTTGGAAATCACTGCATGTCTATGAGCCTCCTCAGAGCCTGACTTGAAAAAGTGGGCGTTGTGCAACTTTAATAGACTTTCTACCCCACGGAGCATAGAAATCCAAGGGAAACAGGAGTTTTCAGCCAAGTGAGAACTCTCTTGGTCTGATTTCAGGCACAATGGTGTCAGGAGGACTTCAACATATCTTGGAGGTAAAGAGTGAACAAGATCTGATTCTGACATTAACAGCAAGAAGAAAAGAAACTTCAAGCAATATCCTCTACCAGAAATATCTGAGCTATATTGGATAAAGTAGTGATTATCAACTGCTCTGCTCCTATAATCCAACATCCTTCAAATAAATGTGTTCTACACAGGTACATAGGCACACACCTATATATCTTTCAGTTCTTAATCTTCTGCTCAGTAGAATTTGTATGGTCAGAAAGTCTATTTTTAGACACAATGCAGATATGTTCCTGTCTACCTTAGTGCATGGAAGCATAAACTAGGATACAGATAGAATGTTTCAACCTCCGAATAAATTAATTCTTCAGAAGTTCAACTGGCTGGACTAGAACTTTGCAAACATTGAATATCTATGAAATTCCAGCCTTTTAAATGTCTGAGATATGCTAAGAACATGTATTAATCAGTAGGGAATAGGAAACATCAGCTTTCTTTTAAAAGTCACTACTAAATTACAAGGGCTTTACACAGCACTTGCAATGTGATTTTCAAATTTTCTTTCAAGATCTGACATTTTAAAAAAAAGTCTGCTTAGGATATGAATCCCTTTTCAGTGAGATTGTCCAAGCAAGTGAGAGACAGCACTTCACAAACAAGTGGGAGAAGCCAGGAAAAGGAGAGTCCAGAGAAGTAAAGCACTGTCATAGATCTTAAATCTCTGACACAGGTAAGAGCTAATGTATATTAAAAAAAAAATCCAAATCAATGAATACACCCCCGCCCCCCCAACTTTTCTTAATACTTCTTTAGATCAGTTGAAAAGTCACCCCAGTCTTTCAGGTTCTGGGAGTTCATGGTAAAAGCAGACTTTTTCAAACTTGCTACATGCATGTATATTAAGGGCTGCCATATAACAGACTATACAATCTTTCTCCTGCTACTTTCTCTAGCTCCACTGTGGATGATTGTCGGCTCTGGAATAATAGGAATAGAGCAGACAAAAATTCACCTCAGGCATTTTTCACTCATGACACAGGAAGTAACAAAACATCTTCAGTTTCGAAAGCACAGGCTCTCTATTTTAGCACTTCAGCAGCAAAACAGCTTTCCTGTCACTGAGTGCATGTGCAGTAAGCCCTATTTTCATTTAAATGATGGCTTTTCAACCATCTGTAGTCTAGACTTTGTCTATATAGGGGAAGACTATCTCCTCAAAACGTTTCACCACATTCACATCAACACAGACTTGCAGGAAATTTTCCTGCAGAATTTTATCAATAGGTGTATTAAGCAATGCATGTCAGAAAACTCTTTTAAAAAAGAAGACATGCAAAAGAGAAGTCACAAAGTGTCATACCTGGTGTACTTATTCCCTCTGAGCACAAAGTCTTTGAAAAGCTAAGCAATAGGCTCCTCTGTTCAGCCATGACATCTGTCCATACATGTCCTCTTTAATTGCTTTCTAAGAAAAGAGGGGCTCTGAAGAATGCTAGAAGGCTGTGTCCTACATTAAGTTTGCATTCAGATCAAAGTATTTATTCCAAATCCTGTCATAGATTTGCCATTTGCCATTACAAGGCCTTGGAACAGACGTTATGTTTTGGTCTTTCAACTTTCCTTTCAAATAAAAACCAATGGTTTCTCTTAGGTTTCTGATGCGGTCAGAGGAGTCAGCACTAGTCTCCTTCCCATCTCTGAAAGAACTGGTTACTTGCATCCTATTCCTGCATATTTGGAAAACATTCCAACAGCATGAATTGAGTAATACAGATAACTTGGGCATAGCCACAGTTCTAAAATCTCCTGTTGCATCAAGTCATCAGAAACACAAATGCAAAAAGACAGAGATGCTGTCCTCCTGTCCTAGAGATCCTACATCTGTAATGAAAACTCTCCACATAACAGAGTTCCAGATAACAGTTATAACAAAAGCACCAGAGTACAAATGGCACAGTATTCCCCCACCCACCCACCCTCTTCTCTTTCGCATATAGAAAATTAAATAAGGCAAAGGGAAATAGGGCAAAATGGTAACACAGCTTTGATAACAGTTTAGGCCTCATCATTAGGGCTGCATAGGAACACAACTAACAGTTGAGGTTTCCTAGAGATTGTTATGGAAGGAATCTATTCCAGCATCATGCCTGTGCCATGCAGGCCATCTAAACCATAAAAGAACAGCAGGGTATCTTTGCTACAGTTCAAGGTCAGTTGAAAATTTATATTGAAATTAGTCTCATGAAAACAGCACCCTTGATATTGCAGAAGTCACCAGCCCAGTGCTTAGTTTGTCGACATAACAATGATTGTTCCACAATAACAAGCTTAGCTGCAACAATGAGGACCGAATATTGGGGTAGGGAGAGTTTCCAACCTTCAATTTTCAAGCTCAGCCTCCCCATTCAGAGTGGAAATCACAGTGTGTGTGGCATGCCCTCTGACTGATGTACTAGGTCACTGAAAGCAAAAGTGTAGCTCTTGCTGAAATAAAAGTTTAGACTAAACAGCATGTGATATGTCAGGTCTTGAGCATGTGAAGGAAGCTTTCATCACCAAATAGCATTTTTCCAGATGTTCATGAGTATGCATACCCAAACTCACAATCTCTTGTCTCTTAGGAGGAAATTCACACCATTTTCCTTTGTTCATTACAACAGGGTCTTATTTGGACTAAGTTTATAGGAATATTTTAACATCTAACACCTCCCATTGTAGAACACTGTGAGTGAGTATTTGAAAACCTAGTTTATCAGCTGTAATTGCTGTGGGAGACAGAGGGAGAGCCTAGGACAGCTCACCAAACACTGTGCTACCAACAGTTTTATTCAAAGGCTGCCACAATATGAAATGGATAAGGTGAGGAAAGGGGGACTTTGGGGTAGATGGTGGTGAAATGTCATAGTCTGTTGGGGAAGGAATAGAAAACTCTGTGTGGGAAGTTTGGGAATGGGGAAGGAGCTTGAAGAATGGGAGTGATATGCTGGAAAAGTGTCAAAGAACTTGGAAGCACTGGGGTACTTGAACTCTAGGACAGGAGGATTGAGAAGTAGATTATGTTCTCATCATCCAGCCTCTCATGCTAAATCAGAAGAAGATGGGATTATCTTTAGCTAGAGATAAGCAGACTCATTAGGAGTCCAGGACACACAGAACTCCATCTAATTTTTTCTTGCACTGGACTATCAGGATGTTTCCTTTCTAACAAGCTGGAAGTGTCCTAGCCTTCCCAACATCTCTTGGCCATAGAGTAGGTCTGTCAGAATTTTCTAAGCAGTTGTGGATATCTTTCATGTTGCCCTCTCTCTTTTAAAAAAGCTTCTTTCCAATAGGCAAGAAATTCTAACATGTCATAAGTTACCAGTCTGAGATGATGCATTTGTTCCAGTTGTAGCCAAACAACAATTTGCAAAATAACCCAAACCATATATCATTCCCTTAACTAATAGTCCAAGAAAACCAAAGTCAAGATTTTCACAACACCCCTCACTCCTGATAACTGCAAACTGAAATCTGGATTGTGAGTAGTTTCCTATGTTTAAATCCTTTCAAAATGGTGTAAAAGCAGTGAATAAACTCTTTGCATATGAATCTTGACAAAGTTTTTCTATAGGTTAACATTTTTTTTTAATGAAAGGATCTAACAAATATTGGACCATTTCAAATCAAGGAGCAATGAATTAATCCTGAACATGGTGCTGATACCATTAAAATAATTTATTTTTTGAGTACTTTAGGGGTCTTATTTAGTTTTCTCTTTGTTTCTTTTGGTCCCCATATTTCACTAACACAGAACTACTGTGACATTGGAAAAGCCAGTCCCACATCTCCTGTTATGATATGCTTAAGGCCCTTAAGACCTCCTGAACTTCTCCATGTAGGAAAAGGTGAAGTAGCCCACTGAAGTACAAAAACACTTATTCCATAGGATCCAAGAACAATTTAGTTTAGAAAAGATTTCTGTGGTGCTCAGGTCCAACCATTAGCCTATCACTGCCAAGTCCACCACTAAGCTGTGCCTCACATCCCTAGGTCCACCCTGGAGCTCTCTGGGGCACGCATGCTGGAGAGAGCTGACAGAGGGGGGTTTAGCATGATCTGTGCTAACTAACAGCTGTGGGTTAACTCGGGCCATGCCCAGCTTTGGAGGTGGCACTGGAGCATCTGGAGGGAGCCCTAGGGCAGGACTAGCAAAGAGAGCTCAGACAGGCAGAGCTTGGGTCACTGTTCACCTTAAAACCCACCACCACAGAGTTATTCCGATCTCTGTACCACATGAAAACTGGTCCAAATTGAAACGAATAATGGCAAGGAGACCAGCTCCCGTTTAATGCCTTTATTGAGAAATCAGCTCTGGGTGGGAGCCCGACGGGTCATACACACCACCGCTGCTCCCGATGGACGATCCAGAGGAGGAGAAATTCAGCTTTGCTGTGCAGCAGAGCTGGGCCTTCTGTCCTCGCAGGAGTCCCGCAGAAGACCCTGGTTAGCTCGTAGTCCAGGGATGTCATGTCGATCAGGTGCTGTCAAGTCATGGGGACAAGGCAGGAGGGTCCTGGTTGGCGATTTCATCTTCTTCACTGCTTTTCTTACTTGGGAGTACCATTTTTGTTTTTCGATGTTATATTGGCTCTTTGTTTTTAGGGGTTTTTTATTACTGAGTTGTGTCCCATAGGTAATTGCGGTCTTCTCATTTGCTAGGCACAATTTTGGGAGCAGCGAAGGCATTACCCACGGGCAGGGAAAGGGCACAATGGCAAGACAATTCCAAGGAGTGGTAATCAGAACAGAACAACAGCAACAATTAACATAAAAACAGGGTGTTTTCCACAGTTAACAGAACATTAACAGAACAAACAGGAGCTTGTTCTTAACACAAATGAACTACTGAAAAACTTCATTTCAGCTACAACTCACCACGTATCCCTGAATGTGCCACGGCACATAAGTATTCATTCAATGTTATTCATGTTGGGGCACAAGTAGAATAATTTACTTTGAGGTAGCTAAGATATTTCACCTTTGTAAATGCAAAAACTACATTTCATTAGTTCTTTACCCCTCTCCTCAGCCAAAAATGAAATTCTGGGAAATAGTTTATTTCCTCCTATGATCTACAACAGGTTAACCTCCAGCCTTATTGAATCAGACCTCTCACAGTTATAAAGTAGTGTCCTAAGGTAAATGACACCATCACCCTGACACAATTTTTCCCAAGTGTGAAACTTTAACATAAAGATAAATTTCAAAGCATGTGTTAGGAGAAGAGCACAACATCAACTGAAAAAGGACTGAAATAACAGCAATGTTATGGGGAACAATCCAGACAAAATGAAAGAAGGAGTAGCTACAATTTGACTTTCGGCACATATAAAGATAAGTAAAACTAAGTCCTACAAAAAAACTCATCAGAGAGGCATAAAGAAATATTTTCTTTAGTAAAGTAGGAATTTTAAATAATATTCAAGAATAACAGTGCCTAAAAATAGTGGATGTAACACTAAAAACTAGGATGGTATTTGCCTCTCACAAAGCACTTGAAGGTGTAGCTAATGAAATTACCCCACAGCAATCCTAAAGGGAAGGAAGTACTTTTTCATTCAAATAGTTAAATTCTGGGACTTATTGCCACAGAAGACTGTGAAGGTCAGGAACAGAAAAAGAGATTCAGAGAAGAATTAAGCAAACCTGTAGAGGACAATTCCATCCCTCAGTGCATATTCAAGAAATAGAAGTCCTTTTATCACTAATGTTTTTAAGCTGTAAAAATATTCAAGAAAAGGGATCCCTCTCTATTTGTTCAGCCAGCTTGTAGGAAAACAACTAACAGAGAATTGGCTTGTATGGATCTTTTGGTCTGGTTCACTGTAGCAGCACTTACAGAAATAAAAAATAAAAGTAAAAATCTTTCATACCCCTTGTTCACCAACATATTTTTTTCCATTTCTTTATTCCCACCTATCTGTTTCCACATGATACTGTTTTCAACATGAAAGACTGTTTGTAGGGTTCTCCTTCCTATGTTAATTATTAGTAAATATTTGAAAAACAGGTATAAAAGAGACTGTATGAGAAAAAATAATCTTTAAAACTAAGGACATAGTGTAATTCTATAGTATATCAATTCAGTATTCTAGAGTCTGTGTTTGTTACTGCCTCTTTTAATATTCTAGTTTAAAAATAATTTAATCCTAATAGTAGTTTTGTGTTTTAAAATTTTTATATTAAGATTTAGCCACTAAGAAAATCAGACCAAACCCCAACAGTAATATATTTTTAGGACTAACCTCAGAAGTATTTCTTTCACCTAAAAACTTATCCTAAAAATGTGCAAAGAAGGAATATGGCAGATGAGTAGGCTGGAGGAGACCAACACCCTGACTAGAAAGCAGACAGCTCACATAGTGCATAATTTTATCACTGTAATAAAAAAAAATCTAATTTATTATTTTTCCGGATAATGACAATTTTTTCCTAAACCTCCATACTACACTCAGTCTCCAATTAGTTAAACAGAACTACTTAAAACATGCAGAATCAACTTGAGTTTTTAAAGGCATTTTTCAGGAGCACCAGACAGCCTGTTAACCACAGCTGTAGAAGCTGTAACATCACTGCTTGCAAGCATCTCAGGTAGAAAAAGGACAATTTTAGTAAGGGGTACCAACACAGCACCAACTTGAAAAAAAAGGCATAGCAAGGAAGAGTTACCTGTGTACAGCTATCTTAGGTTGCAATGCAGGATTCGATGAAAAGTATGTATTCTATCACCATCTGTGGAGGCCCGGTGGGGCAGTGATCCTTATCTCTGTGGGAAATATTCTCTGCTAATGGGCCATCAGTTAAAACCAGGTGGGGCAGTCATCTTTATCTTCCCACAACCCATCCTTCCTCCAGGAAGATATCATCTGTTAATGGGCCATTGGGTCCCACTCCATGACTGATAAAATTGCATCATCCCACTGGGAGATGCTCCAGCCAGGGAGAGGGGCCAAGCCTTTCCTACCTAGATAAAAAATTGAGATCTGGAACACCAAGGTAGCCTTTTTCCACTGGATTCTAGAGGAAAAAACAGACCTTTTCCACATCATCAGTGGACCTTTGGAGGAAAACTGCACCCTTCTACAGGACCACTGCTTCAACTGAACCACATCTGACACTCCAGGAGGAGTGCAGTCACCATTTAATGGGACTGCTACCAACACCCTGACTGACTGATGGGGTGTCAGGTTGTATTCTGACTCTGTCAGTGTTTTGGGGTTTGTTCTCTGTAATACTGTATTTCTATTTTAATTTTCCTAGTAAAGGACTCTTATTCCTACTCCCGTATCTTTGCCTGAGAGCCCCTTAATTTCAAAATTATAATAATTTGGAGGGAGGGGGTTTACATTCTCTATTTTAAAAAGAGACTCCTGCCTTTCTTGGCAGAGACTGTCTTTCAAACCAAGACAACAGCTGTCCTTGGAGATGCTCTGTGGATACAGTTCTCAGTTGCATACAGGAAGCATGAATGTGGAAGTAAATGACTGCTCACATAAAAGGTAGATATTTTATGGAATTTTTAGCACTGCACTGATACCCCCTTCCCTATTATTTCAGGAATCTCCACTCCCATCACCACTGCAAGTTCCAGCAAACAAGTGACCCTTTCATCTTTGGCACCATTAACTCCACAGATAATAAACATGTTTTTCAGTCCTAGGACCTCCAGATAGACAAGAGCAAATCAGTCCACTCACTTGCTAACCAGGAAATAGACATATCACAACTTCTCTACTCTTCCCAGTTGGTTGTAGCAAGGCCAACACCTGCCCAAGGGTACCTAGAATAAAACCATAGGCACCTGAGAGCCCTTAACAAATTTCTTACCCCAGACATGCTTTCCTGTGCAGGGAAGCATGTCTTTGTATGCAAATGTTGTAGCTCCACACCTGGTAGAGGAATGCTAGGTACTGATTTTAAGTGTCACGTAGATGCTATTAGTGAGTGCTGACACAGAACTCCACCGTGTTCACTTATCTAGAGCAGTATTGCAATTCTTCTTCTGTATCTTCATTGGTGGTAGAGAAAACAGTTTCACTGACACCTACAACTGGACTACTCAATTAGCAAGCTGTTATCTGGATTAAGACCACCAATGGTGGCAATTTTGCCTGCTGGAACCCTTAACAGTAGTCCCCACATTTTGGTAGAAATGGAGACTGTGCTCCTCAACAGCTTTCCTGGTGTCTTAGAGGGCTGTTGTGAAGCCATCATATGCAATAACTCTCCTGGGATCTGGGTGTTTCTTCTGGCTGACCATGGCTCAGGAAATATTAATTTAGTAGCTGTGCCCTCAAGCCTTGTGTTTCAAGAGTTAAACAATCCCAGAGATAAGAAGCTATTTTGTAATCACCTCAGACAATGAGTTTATATAACATAATATAACTCGTTCTTAGCAACGAGTTCAGCATCAGTTCCTCTCACTAAGTGAATGCAATCTTTTTGAAGGCCTGTGCAGAGCTGGATAAGAGAGGTATTTGTCATTCTTGCCTCCCTATGCTACCTTGGGGTTTTTTTGGTGTTTAACAAAAAGTCTCTACCAATAACATCAGTGATCTTTTAAAGAAAAAAACCTCTATGAGAAATGAGAAGCCCACAAAACCAAACTTATCAAAGCACTGCACATCAGTATCTGTTACTTTGAAAAGACATTTTCAAAATATTTTAGTTGGTTTTATTACTCTGCCAACTCTAGAGAAGCACATAAACCGGCACATCGCTTAATTACAATTTGAGCAGTATATGAGGTGGGATCAATATGCTAGAAGATTAGGAGCAACCCTCCTAGTAAGGGACAATATATACTCCTCTCCACCACGGCATAGGTTGCTGCCCATTTTCTTTATGAGAGCCAATTACTGTTAGAGAAAGCAATTAGAGATTTTCGAGAAAAACAAAATCAAGGCCTTAATGAACTGATAATGATTTCTTTCTCTATGGTAAACAAGTACTTCTGTTCTCTGAGAGTGGGATCCAAAATCTGCTGAAGGTTATGGAACCTTCCTATTGATTTAAATGGGCTTTGGATCTTCTCTAATTTCCTCCTCACAGATTTATCTTATTTCTAAGGGGCCAGATGCTGGGTCTGTATCTGCTCAAATCTATATTTTGCTAATGGAGCTCAGGTTTCTGTAGAGCAAAATGTAACCGAGTTCCCTTAATCCCCACTGCTGGGTGGCTCTAAAAGAGAGACTTAGTCCATCCTGCGGTGGCAAGATAAGAATCGTATTTTAAACCAACCTACTTGAAATGAAATTAAATAGCTATCAGTGTTAATTGAGGACACTTGTCCCTGGAACAAACAAAGAAAAAAACCCTGATTTTATTTTTTTCTTCTAAAAGAGCTGCACTTATGTCTCCAAATGGTGGGCTAGTGGTGACCTCCAGAAAAAACTGAGGAGCTATAGGTATTTGTGCAAACTGCTTTTAGGGAGAGAGGGAATCTTCTCTTAAGTTTCTGTGTAATTTATATTTCACTCATCCTTAAATCAAACCATAAATAATGTATACTTGGACCTTTTAATAATAACTTCTCTTATTATTATTTAATATAATGGCTGTTTGTGAGCCAACAAGTATCTTACATGTGCAATGTTATACTCGAAAACAATAATTATAAAAACGGTATAGGGAAAAAAAAATGCTGCAGCTGGGTGCCCTGTGCCACAAATTATCTCATGCAGGTGACATGGCATTTCACATCCAGACAATAGTCTGGGCTTAATCAGGGTCACAGAGCAGCAAAAGGGCTGTTCTGTGGTTTTATCTATAGGTGGTATTATAGACCACTCTATTCTTTGATGTCCTTTCTTTAAAATGTCATATAGATAAATAAATAAATATGAAGCAAATATGGAAAAAAAAATAGTTTTGATGGTAATTTTAAAGTGTTCCTCAAAATATACGTTCTCTAAAAAGTCTAGGAACCTCTTGTATTGCTGCCTTTATTTCCAAAAGCTTCTCTGTCTCCATAGTCCTTTGCCAAGGTTTGATATTCAGTGTCTGAACTGTGCTAATTTGAAAATCTTCACAGGCAGAGACATTATCCTTTAGCAGACCAGCAAATATACATGGAAAAAATTATAAGTTTTTAGGTTAATTTGTTCAGACAAGCCACATGGTACCACCTCTGCTTATTAAAATAATGAACATGCAACCATCTCTAGAATTTCATAAGGAGATTTTCCTTTTAGTCATGTTGAAGTAATTCCTAAATTACCTCCTTTGAATATACATACCAATAAAGCTCAGTCACTCAAACCTTTGCAAGAAGATATCCAGAAAAAGCCTAGCACAGCAGCAGAGAATTCACTCAGAGAAACACATGAAAGTGTAAAATTTCTTTTGGGACCCATTCCCCATGTCTAATCAAAGCTGCAGGACCCAACTGCGGAAATACTACATGCAAATTGTCTCATCTGCTATCCTTAAGGTCATCAAAGTCATTCCCAGCATGATGATTTTCTCTTAGATTATCCCTTTCTGCTTAGCTAGCCGGTGAAATGCATCCTGCTGTACGTGTTGCTCTCTGGCTGGTGGAACTAACCAGGAGGCAGGGGTACAAAACCTGCACTTCAGTGCTAGGAAAGTTCAAAAGTTTTTATATAGCTGTTAATTAAACTAAAGCCTCTCTAGCTCCTAAACTTTTACACGTATCAAAAAAGATCAAGGGTCAAACATTTATAAAATGGATAAAACTGAATGGACAAATTGTCTATGACTAAATAGAAGCATAAATTAATCTGCATACAAGCAAAATGGAAAATTCAGTGAAATAGAAAAAAACCCTAAACACCAAATGATCCTACTCCATTATATTTAAAGGAATCAGATCCACTTGGTCCACTGGTACTTTGGGGAACAGGAGAACTGCATTTTCTTTTCACACATGGAATGAAATGCAGAATGTGCTATGTAAAGGCTGAATACTCAGAGGGATTTTTCTTTTTCCAGCATAGTCTCTGCTTTTTTCTCTCTACTTTTCCCACCTCTTCTTGCCCACCCCCAGCGCTTTTATTCAGAAAAACACAACATAAATAAATGAGACCACCAGCAATAATGTGAAATATAAGCAGAGGAATCTTGTCATATTTCTTTACTCTGGCCACTTATAGAACCTGATTAAAAACTAATACATGCACATTACACATTAGACTTTACTAACACCCTCCTCCCACATTTGGTTTTTCCATTTGATTTTTACAATTCTGGGCTTTTATCACCATAATGGTTTGATAAAAGTCCATCATAGTTGTGTGACACTGCAAAAAGGATTGTACTCTCAAGAACATTCTCACCATTTCTGAAGTATCCAATTTTTCTCTCACTTGTACGGAAGAATACTTGTCCCTTGGGGTGTTTTCAAGTCTACTTGAGTGGTGTGGTGTTTACATTTATACATTTATTCCAACTATGTAAATAAGATAATATGTAATGGATGGAATTTCCCCCCACCTACTGGGGTTAAGGGCAGATGAAATCCTACTTCCTGAGCACCAGCAGTGAATATTAAAATTATTGATATTGATTCACACAGAATCACAGAAATACAGAATAACTAGGTTGGAAGAGACCTCCAAGATCATCAAGTCTAACCCATGCACTAACACCTCAACTAGACCATGGCACCAAGTGCCATATCCAGTCTTTTTTTAAATACATCCAGGGATGGTGATTCCACCACCTCCCCAGGCAAAGCATTCCAATACTTTATTATTCTTTCTGTGAAAAACTTTTTCCTAATATCCAACCTATATCTCCATTGGTGCAGCTTGAGACTGTGTCCTCTGGTTCTGTCAGTTGCTGCCTGGTGAAAGAGACCAATCCCACCTGACTACAAACACCTTTCAGGAAGTTGTAGAGAGTGATAAGGTCACCTCTGAGTCTCCTTTCCTCCAGGCTAAACAACCCCAGCTCCCTCAGCCGTTCCTCACAGGGCTTGCATTCCAAGCCCCTCACCAGCCTCGTTGCCTCCTCTGGATGCTCTCAAGTGTCCCAAGATCCTTCCTAAACTGAGGGGCCCAGAACTGGACACAGCACTCAAGGTGTGCCCTCACCAATGCCAAGCACAGGGGAAGAATGACCTCCCTGCTCCTGCTGGCCACACTATTCCTGGTACAGACCAGGATGCCATTGGCCTTCTTGGCCACCAGGGCACACTGCTGGCTCATGTTCAGTCGACAGTCAACCAGGTCCCTTTCTGCCTGGGCACTGTCCAGCCACACCATCCCCAGCCTATAATGTTGCAGAGGGTTATTGTGGCCAAAATACATGAGTCAGCTCTTGGACTTATTAAACCTCATCCCATTGGACTCTGCCCATCCATCCAACTGTTCCAGGTCTTTTTGCAGAGCTCTCCTACCATCCAAGAGATCGACACATGCTCCCAGCTTAGTGTCATCTGCAAATTTACTGATGAAAGACTCAATCCCCTCATCCATGTCATCAGTAAAATATTGGACAGGACTGGCCGCAGCACAGACCCCTGAGGGACACCACTGGTGACTGGTCCCAGCTGGATGCAGCACCATTCACCACCACTCTCTGGGCCCAGCCAAACAGCCAGTTCTCAACCCAGCAAAGAGTGCTCCTGTCCAAGCTGTGGGCTACCAGCTTTTCCAGGAGTATCCTGTGGGAGACAGTGTCAAAGGCCTTGCTGAAGTCCAAATAGACAACATCCACAGCCCTTCCTGCATCCACACGAGGTGGGTCACCTGGTCATAAAAGGAGACCAGATTGGCCAAACATGACCTATCCCTCCTAAACCCATGCTGGCTGGGTCTGATACCCTGGCCATCCTGCAAATCCTGCATGATGGCACTTGGTATAAACTGCTCCATAACCTTACCTGGTACTGAGGTCAGGCTAACTGGCCTATAATTACTAGGATGCTCCTTTCCATCCTTCTTATAAATGAGTGTCACATTGGCCAGCTTCCAGTCATCTGGAACCTCACAGGTGTGCCAGGACTGTTGGTAAATGATGGAGAGTGGCTTCAGAAGCTCATATGCCAGCTCCCTCATCACCCTGGGGTGGATCCCATCTGGTCCCATAGATTTATGAACATCCAAGCATCTCAGCAGTTCTCTGACTGCCTCCTATTCAATAACAAGGGGACCATTCTGCTCCCTAACACTATCCACCAGCCCAGGAGGACAGTTATCCTGAGGACAAACCATCTTCCCACTAAAGACTGAGGCAAAAAAGGCGTTAAGCACCTCTGCCTTCTCCTCAGCAGCAGTTTCTAAGTTCCTTCCCTCATCCAGTAGAGAATAAAAGTTGGTCTTATCCTTCCTTTTACCATTAATAGATTTGTAGAAACATTTTTATTATTCTTTACAGAAGTTGCCATTTTAAGTTCATACTGAGATTTGGCCTTCCTAATTTTTTTCCTACATGCCCTAGCAGCCCCCTTAAATACTTCCTGAGACACCTGACCCTCCTTCCAAAGATGATACACCCTCTTTTTATTCCTAAGTCCCTTTAAAACATCGTTGCCTATCCAGGCTGGACGTTTGCTTCGTCGACTCATTTTTCAGCACACAGGGACAGTCTGCTCCTGTGCCCTCAAAACCTCTGTTTTGAAGCACATCCATCTTTCCTGAACTCGTTTATTTTTAAGGGCTGCTTCCCAAGGAACTCTCTAAATAAGTCTCCTAAACAGGCCAAAGTCTGCCCTCTGGAAATCCAATGTAAAAGTCTTATTGATGCTCCTCCTGATATCATCAAATATGGAGAATTCTCTAATTTCATGATGACTGTGCCCCAGGTAGCCTTCAACTACCACATCTCCCACCAGCCCATCTCTATTTACAAACAACAGATCTAACATAATCTCTCCCCCGGTGGGCTCACTCACCAGCTGCAACAAAAAGTTATACTCAACACACTCTAAAAACTTCCTGGACTGCCTTTTTCCTGCTATATTAAGTTCCCAGCAGATGTCTGGCAGGTTGTCCTGGGGTACAATGCAAAAATGTGTATTCTATCACCATCTGTTAAAATGTGGGAGGGGTGGTGATCCTTATCTCTGTGGGAGATATCCTCTGCTGATGTGCCATCTGATAAGATCGGGGGATGATCATCGTTATCTATTCACAATCCATCCTTCCTCCAGAAGATATATTCTGTTAATGGGCCATTAAGTCCTATTGTGTGACTGATAAGATTACATCATCCCATTGGGAGATGCCCCAACCAGGGGCAGGAGCCAAGCCTTTCCTACCTAGATAAAAAACTGGGGTTTGGGACCCGAGGGCAGACCTTTCTACTGGATTCCAGAGGAAAGTTGGACCTTTTCCACATCATCGCTGGATCTTCCGAGGAAAACTGCACCTTCTACAGGAGCACTGCTTCAACAGAACCACATCTGTCATCCAGGAGGACTGCAGCCACCATTTATAGGGACTGCTACCAACACCCTGACTGACAGGGTGTCAGGTTGTATTTCTGACTGTGTTGGTGGTTGTTTCTTTTATATTATTGCATGTATTTTATTTTTTCTCTTTTCTCCTATTAAATTGTATTACTGACTTGGAGTCTCGCACTGGTTTTACTTTCAAACCCACAAACAGGTTAAAATCACCTCCAAGAACAAGGGCTCCTACAAGAACAGTCACCTACAAGAACAGCAATCACTATCACTGAGGAACATTAATGCCTGAATGACTTATAGTATTGAGTTCTCTCAGCACTATAAATTTCAGTACTGAGTTTCCAGGGTTTAGGACTGCAAGCACCTGTCCACAACTTTGAAGGGTGAGGTCAGGTCCCTGGGTGGATTTCTTCATCCTAGAGATCTGGCCACGAGAAGTGTCTGCTGGTCTCAGCTTCTCTCCTGATCTACACTGAAGCTCAGGCTTCCACCCTAATCTCTGCCTGAGCTGTGTGTCTGGTGCTCAATCTCATGTATGACCATCCCTGACCCCTGGATTAGAGGTCCTGGTTTGGCTGCAGCCAGCTTTACCACCATGGGCTCCTTTAGTGACCTGGGCTCCTCTTATCTCAGCCTGGTGACCATCCCCAGCTATGCTCTGCTTGCAGCTATTGAGTACCATGGGATACATCCCAAAAGATTCAGCAATTATGGGCATAGAAGTATTTTTATGATCAGAAATAAGCCACAGCACTCAATCTGTGCTTTGTGGAGACGACTTCTGCAAGCATAAGTTTCCAGCCCATCTAGAGATCCAAATTCTGCAAAGAGCATGGAAATATTTGTTTAATGATCAACATGGTGGGGAATGCTGTGTTCATACCTGGGCTTAAAGATTTTAAAGGTTTTTTCCAACCTCATCAATTCTGTGATTCTTTGATTTAAAACTTACCTGCATTATAAGATCTTAAGTTTGGTTATACCTAGAACCTTCAACCTGGAAAATCTGAGGGGTGAAACCCCCTTCTCCCCAGTGTATTTGGAGCTTACAAATTTCTATCAGCTCAGAAACAAATGCTGAGTAAAACACTGGTTGGGAGGTTTTGCCAAAAAAATGCTTGCCACAAAAAGCAATGTTTTAATGAAAAATAAGATATTGATTGAAAACATGTGATTATTTTGTGGCAAATCAGTACCAGCCTCAAAACCTACAAGTGAGATTGCCTTAGACTTTCCTATTCTTTGCTTTTCTTGTAATTTCTCTGTTGCTGTTAGGTAAACTACTTGCAGCTATTTACGATTTCCATAAAGTCTCCAGACTTCCAGGGAGAAGACCAGCATTTTGCCTTCTTTAATGAAGACATTATTGAGCTTTGGTACACAGACTACCAGCGGAGTGTCCCTTTTTCTGTCTTTTTCCTGCCTGCTTCCTTCTCTCTTCCTGTCCATTGCAGCTTGATGAGGCACTGACAGGGGTACCTCCATGGCACAGCTCCCATCCTTGCTGTGTATGGGGTGAAGCCAAAGGAAAGTAGTGGAGCAAAAAGGCCATGCTAAGGTACAGGCCATTTGCTTGGGTGGCTGCCTGCCAGTAGCTCCAGCACAATGCCCAGAGCCAGTCTCAGAGAAAGGAGAGGGAGGGCAACACAGAAAACCCAGGAGACAGAGATATAAGCAACCTGTGTTTCCTACCGTCACTGAATTTTTTGAACCTGAAGTGCTTTACAGCTCTGCTCCATTAACAGTGACAGGATGAGGAGACTCCAATCCATCAAAGCCACAAAACAAATCCTGCCTGAAGCCATTGGGTTTCACAGGAAAAAAAAACAAAAAGAGAAAACAGAAGCCAAAAACGTTCAATAAAATCACAGAGACAATAAATCTTCCCAGTTTTGTGCAGACAAGTTACCTTTGAAACATCATCTGGCAAACCTGATGAGAGCTTCAGGTTCCTAATGAAACCCGAAACCTGTGGGTTTGTGTTTTGGCTGTTAACTCAGCACAAGTCAGAGAAAGGACTATCTCCACAACTAGGGTTGGGCAGAAACCGCTTAAAACACCTTTGCCTCTTCCTTCTTCCCAAGGCATTCCTGCTTCCTGGCCAGTAGGAGACAAAACCTTGCAGATTCAGTGAGATTGGGTGGGAGAGAGATGCTGCCCACATTTCTGAGAGATTTGGGGTCAGTCTTACAGCTTGCCCTGTGCCCAGGAGATAACACCCAGCCCCAGAAATGAGACGAGTGGTATTCTCCATCACCCAGTCTTTAAGTATAAGGATGCATGGGCAAAGCACACAGTGTTTCCCCACGGCTGCTCCGTGAGTGATACAGGGATTTCCTCTTCAAACACCTTCAACCCCATTTTTACTTCTTTTCTAGCTAGTTAATATTATTGCCACGGCAGAGAGTTTAGCAAGTCAAGAGAAAGTGCCAAGATCGCTACTTTCCTGGGGACAGTGGGTAAAGGGCAAGACTGCCCTGAAATTAGCAGATAAGAGCAGACTTTAACTGAGGCTTTTATCGGTTGTTTGTGTTCACCGAGGCCAGATGATTTTCAAGGAACCGCTTAGAGATTTAAAGTGTCGATGTGACAGGAACTCTTTGATTTTAATGTTCCTGCCCTCTTCTTGCAGCCAGTGTTTATGTAAACTTGAGAAAAACTGTCACTACTGTTCATCTCCCTCATTTTTCAACCTTAATGGTAATTACATTCCACGCATGACAGGAGACTCAGCATTGCATTCAAGACGGGGGCTGTAACTTTGCTTTTGACGTGCCATTACTTTGCATTAAGTCACGGTTTCATAGAGGGGGAAAAACAACGTTGCAAAATTGGGGGGCAAAATGACCACTGCAAAAAACATTGTTGATGTGCATAAGTGGTTTCAATAAAACACTGCAGCTTGAGATTTCTAGGGGCATCCAACTGATGGAGGAATGACTACACTATTGAATTATAATGGAAGCAAAGGTTCTGATTTTATGTGAGTTTTTTTTTAGGGGCAAAATTTCTATTTGTCTGTGCAAGATTGCTACCATACCCTTCTTTGCTCTCGACCTCACATGTGCTAAGCACTGTCTGTTCTCAGTGCCTTGGAAAAATCCCACACTACCAAATATTTGTTACCTCTGCCCAGCCCTGCTTGAACTACAGATCTTATCTTAAGATAGTTATTTTAATGTGATACTTAGCAAAGAAGTTGCTCCTAGCAAAGAAGTTGCTCCTTCTTCTTTGTTTCATTTGTTTGAGGTTTACTGTTGCAGATATAATCTGGTCAGTTGATGGTGTGAAGGAGTTAAAATACATAATAGCTGCTAATTTTCTCCTCCAATAGAATGCTGTCTGCATGAACAACTGCGTTTTGTGTGACACTCAGAACATCACAATGTATGCAAGCATCATCTGAGGCATCTCATAGCCATGAGCAACAGGCAGCAGAGCACAGAGAAGACATTTTGATTTGGAAGTGAAGTTCATCCTCAAGCTCCCAAATATCATTACCCATGTGAACTGCATCCCCAGCAGCTGCAGACTAAAATAAATGGACCACAGAGAGAGATTTCAAGCAAGTCTTGACATAAAAACATCTTTGACTCACAGTTTCAATCCTGAAACAAAGCCAGCTGCTCTGGGCAAGGATTATTTCTTTAGCACTTCAGTTTCAGCCTTGGCTCCAAGCTCCTGGTGAGGAAAGAGGTGGTTTTATCTTGAGCAGAAGCCAGGTTATTCCCCCACCCTCATCTCACACCAACTTCCCTGCCAGCAGCCCCTCCAGGATAACCCCTGTGTGCTTCCACGGCCCCAGGCATCTTGTGGCACCTCTTCTCACTTTGCTGGCAGGGACTTCAGCTGAGGCCAGCCCAGGCTGATGTATCTGTTTGCAGTGGTCAGTTGTGGCAGGTGTTGGCAAAGAAGTGTGGCAAGAACTCGGGGGCATCACACCACCTCTCTGTGCCAAGGGGCTACACAACGCTGTAGCCTAAATCTCTTGTGAGCAGCAAGGTGCCACCACTCTCAAGCATGTAGGCAGCTTTGAGATAACCATAGTTTTAAAATTACCTCTGTTGAACCAGCTGCTTTCCTCTCCATGCTGGAGAGCAAAATATGTGTGTGTGTGTGTGTGTATATAATGGACAAAAAGCTGCACCTGTTACTCTGCAGATGCCCTAGCAAGTGGAACTACAAAAAAAAAAAAAACAACAAAACAAAACAAAACAAAACAAAAAAAACAAAACAAAAACAAAAACAAAAAACAAAACAAAAAAAAAAAAACCCCCAAACAAAACCACCCAAACAAACAAACAAAAAAAACCCACCAAAAAACCAAAACAAAAGAAGTTCACCTGTCTGTTTAATCCAGCCTAAGTTGAGGGGGAAGAACTCAGCAGTATCCTGCTCCTAAGGGAAATGGACTGCACGCCAATTACATTAGTTTTCATTCTTTAAATTACAGCTTAGATTTTAAAATTCCACACTGTTTCCAGAGACCTTTTTAAAGGCCTTTTTCAGGGGTTTATCTCATGGCCCTTACAGAGCCTGCTTTAGATGAAAAAAAAAACCAAACTAAAACAGAAAAAAACTTAAGCTCCAATCGATTGCTCTGGTAATGGAAGTGGAAACCCTGCTTGTCCTTATTATCATGAGCCTTATTGCTCTTGTCATCACCACCACCATTATGCCATGAGGCTTTTATTCTCCAGGCATTGTAAGGAGGTTCAGCAGCAGAAGGGGCAAGCACCCAAGTCTCTCCCTGCTCGGAGCCACACTCCCATCTGTCAGTGGTTCCCTTAAGTGGTGCTTTATCTTCTCTGCCTAACGACTTACACTTTATTGTATCTGTCTCACAATAATGCCCCAAGTTCTCTGCTAAAATCAAGGATCCCCTCTAAAGACAGACTATGCAGGCTTACATAACTAACTGTCCTGGGGTACAATGCAAAAATGTGTATTCTATCACCATCTGTTAAAATGTGGGAGGGGTGGTGATCCTTATCTCTGTGGGAGATATCCTCTGCTGATGTGCCATCTGATAAGATCGGGGGATGATCATCGTTATCTATTCACAATCCATCCTTCCTCCAGAAGATATATTCTGTTAATGGGCCATTAAGTCCTATTGTGTGACTGATAAGATTACATCATCCCATTGGGAGATGCCCCAACCAGGGGCAGGAGCCAAGCCTTTCCTACCTAGATAAAAAACTGGGGTTTGGGACCCGAGGGCAGACCTTTCTACTGGATTCCAGAGGAAAGTTGGACCTTTTCCACATCATCGCTGGATCTTCCGAGGAAAACTGCACCTTCTACAGGAGCACTGCTTCAACAGAACCACATCTGTCATCCAGGAGGACTGCAGCCACCATTTATAGGGACTGCTACCAACACCCTGACTGACAGGGTGTCAGGTTGTATTTCTGACTGTGTTGGTGGTTGTTTCTTTTATATTATTGCATGTATTTTATTTTTTCTCTTTTCTCCTATTAAATTGTATTACTGACTTGGAGTCTCGCACTGGTTTTACTTTCAAACCAACACACTAACCTGCCTCCCTGCAATTCAAACCATCAGGGCTTTCTAGGCCTCATCCCCACCCTCTCCTGATGCACTGATTTGTACCTTCTCAAATCAATATTTTTTGCCTGAAATATCCACCATCCAAGTCAGGAAACATGGTTCCCCTGAAACAGCACATGGAAAAACATTCTCTTATAGATGCTGAGTCAAATTTCATTACTCAGCCTAGATGCAAGTTCAGGTCAGCTCTAGCAACTTTGATGGAAATTGCCAGATTTTTAGGAGGATTAGTGAAAGCAGGGTATAGTCCACAACAAATGTTTTTAAAATGCCATGTTAATGACTTTTCTGCGGGCACATAAAAAAAGACTGCAGGTAAGGAAATGTTGGTAATATCATAGTTTCAGTAGGATTATTCTACTGTGATTGGATATTTTTGTAGGCACAATTAATTTGGAGTAAGTATACATTTTTCTCCCAAGTGACATACAATAAAATGGAATTGTAGTGACTGCAGGAAGTATAAGGCCTGAATGTGGCAATAGGATTACAGGAAAATATTTCCCCTCATCTGGAAATCTTGGCAGTATATGAAGAATTCCCTCGTGTTCTACAAATGATGCTTTGCTCTTCTACAGATCCTATATTAAATAGAGAAAAGTGTATCACAGAATGAAGGTTTTTCCAATCTGTTGAATATCAGTGCTGCTGATAGTAAAATCCTGTGGACACAAAGTTCTCAAGGGAACTCTAGCACACAGAGACATGGTTTAGTGGTGGTTTGGCAGTGCTAGGTTAACAGCTAGACTCGGTGATCTTAAGTTTTTTCCAATGTAAATGATTCTGTGATCTCTTGAAGGTGGTAGAATGGGCTCCCATAAAACATGCCAGTTTCCTATTATCTCCCTAAAACACCTGAAGTCCATATCTCCCGGTGGTCTTTGGATTCCACCACTGCTCAGGGAAAAGGGAACTAGTGTAAGAGCACTCGATTGTTGCTGGCAAGGAATGGAGCAGTGGGGTCAGGAAGGGCACTGCAATCACCCGTCCATTGTCCTGAGCTGCCACTTGTGTGTCATGGTCTGCTGTGTAAGGAGGATGGTGCCTATCTGAGTAGAGCTGTGAGGGTGCTAAGCTGCAAAACATAAATGTGCTCAGAGGGTTTGGGAGAGAAGGCTGTACTAGCAGAGGGAGTTGAACCTTGATCTGAGCCTTACGCTTATGAACTGGATTCCAAATCCTTACTTCATCTTCAGCTGGAAGCCAGACCATTTCGAAACTCTCACATCCCTCTTCCTCCTTTATCTGCCTTGTGCACCACTCACAGTCTAATTAGCTGTTCCTATTATTGCTACCTTTCTCCTATGATTGCCTTGTTCACTCCTAACAATGAGGAATACAACTAGCTGGCAGTTATCAGCTAATTGGGGCCAAATAAGGTCACTGGCTAGGCATTATCCTGACCAAACCAAAATGCACATTGACATTCAGTGCAAACATTATCCTCTTCGTGAAACAGCCCAGCTTTAACCAGAAACATGCCTTCCAAATTTGGGTGAAGCTGGTCTGCAAAATCTCTGCTGTCATTCTGTCAGATCCAACTTGCAAGGAAGGGTCCACAGTAGCATATGCTATATGAACACTGCGTGAGCAAGTTTTCTGGCAGCTTTATTCACTGAGGCACCCAGTGAAGTGACTGTGATTCAAACTAGGATCAACACTAGACACTGATCACAGAGATGATTTTCTGCATTCAGTGAATCTCACACAGTGATCTGTACATCACAAGAATGGTCCTAGAGACTCTTGCTGTGTGCTGGGAGTTGATGCTTCTTTTCCACAGCCTGTTTGGCCAGGTTGGAAAACCTTGCTTCCAAACATTCATTTGATTTCTGAGAGGCTGCCCTCTGTAACCTTTTTAGCATCTTGCTTTTATTTGCTAATGGTCTGTTTACACCACCAAAGTTTTGCTGATATGAGTAGTCGAGACATGTCTATTAATCTTCCTAATGTCCTTATTCATTTGCCTGTTCATGCATCACCCTGCCTTTTTTTTGTTATTCTTAATTCATTTGATAAATCGTTTTGTGATTCAATTAGAAAACTGAAATAATACCCTGTGACTGAGGAGCCAGTCAGACATCATGCTTAAGTTACAAAGGGGCTGGCTAAGAGGTTTGATGGGCAAGAAGGCATAAATTCTGACATGAGAAGAAAACATCTTTGTAATTCATTGAATATCACTTCCTCTGCTGTTAGGAAGCAAGACCCACAACATGGGCAGGTGTTTGCTATGGTTATGTTCTCTGGAAGGAAATATGGATTCCCTGCATGGATTGCTTTGAGGATGAGTGAAACATTTGCCAGTGCATGGTGGGAAGGGAGGGGACTTTCACCCACAGGATGACTCCTAGGATGGTTGCAGCAGTGACTACACAGTCTAGGGAAGATAGCTCTTAATGCTAAGGGTGGACATTCACCTAGGAGCCCAAAACAGGTCCTGTTCATGAATGAATGGGATTTTGCCTCTGGTGAAATGGCAAATACTGCCAGTGATTTACAAGTAGAAGTTGGAATTGCATTTGACCTTTCGTGGTTAAAAATTGATTTCTCCTCATAGCACTGTTCTCATTTAATTTAAGGATACTAGATTCTCAGAGCTGATACATTCAAATACACAAGGAAATCTGTGATTTTCTCAGCCACTATTATTTTGTACAGGTGAATAATTGAGTACATGAGTAAACAGCCTCATTGGACTGGGGGTGAGCATTAGAAGGATATATCTGCAGCTCAGACTGGCTGTAATGTCATCAAACAGTGAGTGCAAGAAACAGAGAGGATACTCTCTCCCTTGAGCAGCAGGGGGAAAAGGGTGGAAAAGGAGGGGAAAGGCTTCATGTGCTGATCATTGACACTCAGATTTCAGATTTTCTGACAGAAAGCAAAGATTTAACCAATCAAGAAGATTAATGGCAATGAGGTTGAGGTTCAGCTCTGATATAAAGTGATTTAACACTTGGCTATGCAAAACACTGAGCAAGACAGTTTCCTTGTGCCTTCAGCCAAGCAGAAACCCTCTGTGAAATTATCTAAAATACTGGCATCCTTTATGAGCTTTCATCCTCTCTCCATCTGGTTGCAGTCGGCCAAGGCTGTTTCCACGCAGCACCCTGCACTTGGAGCACATGTGCACAGGCAGCTGTGTGTCAGAGATGGGGCTACCCACCATCCATGTACAGGAGCCCACTGCTGGGGTACTCACACATTTCAGTGCACCCAAACCTCCCCGGTCAACTTTCTATTTCAGGATGATATTATAACTTTCATTTAAAGTAGGAATCCTGCTTCAACTAAGAGCCAATTTCATTGAAGGGGAGTTTACAACTTCAGTGTACCTTAGGCTGGGCTTTCAGTGAATAGAAGTGACTTCACGTTTGCTTCAACGTCATTTACAATTCTTAATTGTTCAAAAATGAAGAGGATGCTGATGCCTATCTGTCAGCTACCCTTTCACTAGCTTACCTATTTTCTCCTTTCCCTTTGCCTTCACAAAATGAAATGTGCTTGCTTTTGTATCTAAAAGAAGCTGATTAAACATATACTGTGCTTCACTGAAATGCAGGGAGGAATATTTTGTCTTTCCACTTTTTCCCTTTAATTCCATGGAATAGGACAAGGTTTATTTTTTGATTGTATGTGTTACCTGATGGCTGACAGAAGCCGATTGACCTGGGCAATATGTGCCCACATCATGTCCTGGTAGACCCAAAAAAGCAAAACTTTCAGCTGTTAAAAAGGATTGGGCAGGACATTTAAAAATGTGTCAGTTAAACTAGCAAATAAATACTACACACAATTTGGCACTTAATTTAATAGATTCTTATTGCATTTTCTTTTTGGAATCCAATATTTTATTATCTCAGATTTAGACTACTTGGATACTTACTGGTTTTATTCCTTAGTTAAAAATTTGGCTTTATGCATTTCCTCTGGAAGTGCAGAAGAACTGTGTCATGCAACTGTCATCTCCCTCCTGCCCAATCTTGGGATAAAGTTACCCTTTTCTTGGAGGGCTGTTATGAAGCCTGGCCAATCATCTCTTATCAACAAAGCTTTAGAGGCAACACATTACATTATGCAAGAGGCCAGGAAGTGGGCTGACTCTCCCTATTCTACAAATATTTTAAGGAATGAAGATGACAAAACAGTATAAAAGCTATCTGGCTTTTAACAACTGGGACACTACTTTGATTGTTCATTTTCCTCACCACAGTTTTAACAAAAAAGGCTGTAAGCTGTATTTTCAGCAAGACTGTTTTGGCCTCTCAATTTAAAACAAAAGGTCAAAATAAAAGGAATTACAACGAGTATATCTTATTTCATAAAGCAATGAGCAAAGCAGATATGCCAAGCAAGTAGAGACAGACATTACATACCCTGCTACTGTCAGCAAATGTGTTTACAAAGGGAGTACAAAATTAAAATCTGTCTGGTTCCTTATTTCTTACACGTTCTTAAGGGACATCAGTTTGCTACAGGAAATTGTTCTATTTTCATTTTGACCACAGTGTTTCTCTTCATCAACTGACACCATATTTACCATACCATATGGTGCCTTGATAAGCTGAGATGTGTTTCTGGCAGGGGATCAGGATCCTGTGCTCCATCCTGCCATCTCTCCCCTTCCAGCAGCAGACTCTGGATGTAATGTGACATCCCACCAACCCCACAGTTACTGCGGGGATGTGGTAGCAGTGATTTGGGCTCTCTTCTGTGGCACTCAGTATCAGGAAGTACCATGCGAATTTGGGGATGGTTCATGTCCCTTTGATTACTCTGATTTGAGCCATAACCTGGTGCTGGTGTCCTCTCCTCCCTTCCCAAAACCTGGTTGGACTGCTAAGTGCTGCCACTACCCCTCACTCTTACTCCCATCCTCCAGCAGCTGGTGGAGATGGGAGATTCTTGCCCCTTTGTGATCCTCCTGGTGAATAGTGACCCCAGCAAATATCTTCCTCGCAAGTGTCAAGGCTGTGGTTTGGCTTGTGATGTCTGAACAAAGTTGTTGGCTACAGTCCCCAGATGTCTTTATCTGTTTATGTTTCCCCCTATCAAGACTTTTTTTCTAATACCCACGGTATCAGGGGAAGCAGGGCAATGTCCTGGGACTACCTCAGACATCCATTTTCCAGCAGAAGGGCTGGGACCTTTTGATGCCAGACAGCCCTGTAGAATACAGAGGTGAATTTGCTCACTCCACATCTTCAGTTCAATAGCTCGAACTCAGCACCAAAACTTTTTCCCTGATAATTGTAACTAATGGCTCTTGGGTTGCAAGGGGATGTTTTAGCAAGGACAGAGCCCAGTATCTTTACAGTCAGGAACCACAGAGAGTTTTAGAAATGCAGGGTTGCGTCTTCCCAGGTCTGCATCCACCATGCACTGCTGACACCCCTGCTGATGCATGCCCTGGACCTGTGCATGCCCTTCCAGAAGAAGATGATGAGATAAGGGAAAAGAGGAGTGAGGGGGAGAGGACACCCAAAAGATGGTGGGTGGGAGAAGAGAATGGAAGGGGATAATGCCATTGCTTAGATATGAGAAGAGGAACTCATGTGATTCCTACTTCCTTTGCGGTAGTCCAAGAATTTGCTGTAATGTACTCAGTGAAAACACCTGTATTCTAATGAGAGCTCCAACGAGATTCATTGGAAAACTACCTACTTACCCTTAAGAACAAAATGAGTTGATGTGTCTGCACCATGGCATCAGACTTGGGGGAGGTAGGGATGACTGGAAATCATGTAGGCACTTATGAATTTACAGACCCTTTCCACAAGAGACACAGATTCTCAGGAAAAGAGTTCATCAAGGAAAAATACCAGAAGAAAAGTAGCTGGGTAAATCACAACAATTCTGAGATTGGTATTAGTTTCTAAGTGCTTTAGAAAAAAGAACACTAAAAGTATGTGTGTTGTTCTGAAACTTTGGACTACCTCTTGTTTTCCGAAGTTTAAATAAAACATATAAAAATGAAATGTAACTTTTTTTCAGGTAAACCTAAAAACACTCTCTTCACTAGTTCAATCCAAAGCATCTTTTCTTAGCTGTTCATTAGATAGGAAACAAAGTAATTTCATGCTAGTATAGATTAATTCCTTTTTAAATCATGAGCACAAAAGCCCCACCCCAAAATAATCATACATTCTTGCTGCTCAAATTAGAGCTGTCATGGAAAGTCAATGAACTTGCGCTTCCTCATCACACCAGTATTCTTGACTATTTAATGCATGTGAAAATATTTCCGTATATTTCCTGAGTACCCAAATGCACAGTTACATTCAGTTACATTTCCAAATAAACTAGCTTCATTTGCAGAAGGTGTGTAACCCCTAAGTGGCTGAAACTTCTAATACACCAAACCTGCTGTGTTGTAATACCTTAGCATCTTTGGAAAAAAAAGTCAAGTCAAGTATATTTAGGTTACATAGATGGCTTCTGAATTCTCTTTAAAGACTATCTTTATGGGACCAAACTTTGATTCAAATCTAATATATTTGCATACTTGCTCTGTGTGCTGAAATACACTAGTGGAAAGGGGTTGAAAGAAGGTTTGTTCTAAGCAATTTTCTGTATTATGTTATCTACTCTCATTCAGCAGGTCAGAAGAAAGCTTTCAGCTCACAAGAAGGTGCCCCGGTTTAATCAGTTAAAGATATTCCACAACCAGAAGTTGCCTTCATCACTTACTGTATAAACCATGGATTTAATTGAAATTGAAGGTCTTTGGCTAAAAACTGTTATAGATCACACTCAGTGCACTGGGTGAAATGTGTATCATGTATATCATGGGCAATTCTAAAGAGATCGATATCCTGTATTACGAGTGGAATTATTCTAATGTCATGTGTTAAATTTGTCTGGAAAATTCTTCTAGTATTTTAAACTGCAAAGGCTTTGTTGGGAGAGTAGAACATCAACACATCTAATTACAGTGTGAATATTACCAAATTATCCTAAAGAGAGCTCATGCATCGTCAAAATTTTCAACACAGCAACAAGAATTGAACATATATGCATGTCGAGAAACATAAGAGCATTTATAATTTCAAATATTTTCCTTGCATTCTAGTATGACTGAAAAGATCATAACAGCAGATTTGATTTTTTCTTTAATCCTCTGGACAAATTGAATCAGCTCTGACATTGCTGCTTTTTTTAAAAAAATTAAATCTTTGCATCAATTTTTAATAAGATTGCAATTGACAAATCCATTGCAACATTAGTGAACATTTAAATACTAATTAGCTAAGCCACTGCTAATCTCTCCTCAGCAGAGCTTACAGACACAAAAGTCAATTAAACCTGAGTTTGTCCCCAAGGAAAGAAAGGTCATAGGGTAGTGTTCAGTCAGCTGTGAGATTATGTTAAGGCACTGTTAGGAGTAATAATCTCTGAAAAAAAAAAAAAGAAAAAAAAAGTAAAAAAAACAAAGCTAAACTTCCTTGTACACTTTTTTTTTTTTTAATAATTGCATTAAGTATAGGATTGAGAGGGGAGAAACCATGGAAGAATTAAAAGAATTGAATCAACAACAGTTGCCTCTTTAGCAAGAAACCAAACAGCCATCAATCCATTGCCTAAGGAGTTAGGAGACAGCTCATTCTCTGCTTACAGTTAAATCATTGAATATTTCAGGCAAACTCCTTTTAGTTTCTACCAGGTTAAGATTTAGGTTTTTATTTACTCCTGAACTGCTGGAACGTATTTAAATTTGAGTTGGTTTTCTTTTTTCTTCCTCTTCTAAAAATGCCCCCAACCTTCCCCAAAGAAAATCACTCCTAAAGGTCTCACTTCCCTCCATCCTTCCCAAGACCTGTTGATCTATTTGCTGTGACTAACAAACACTAACAAATTAAGTGGTGTATGCTCACTACACTCTCCCAGTTTGCTTTCTTTTGCTTTTCAGAGCACTTTATTCCAGCTCTACACTTAGGACGTGGATAGTTTTGAGTACACAAACCATCCCATTAAAGTCAAGGGACTTCTCCTGCATTTTGGATGACACAGCTCCTCAAGTGTTTCTGTAGACTGAAGCTGCAGCTCATTAGAACTGGCAGCACTATGCAGAGCTATGTTTGAGAACAGACTGCAATGTTTCCACAGACCATGTATTCATTTTGCATTGATGGACTTCAGCACCTGTTTAAAGTTAAGCACTTGCTTCCTCAACAAGAGATTCAAATACCTTCTTCTTAGGCTATACCAGGCCTCTCTTCTTCCCCACAGAATCTTCCAAATAGAGAGGTGCTTCTGAGATGGCTCTACTGATAATGCAAAACTATCCCCTTCAAATGAGGAGGTAAAGCACATGAAGGACAATTCCTGAGCCCAGCTCCTGTTGTGAGAAGTATGTAGATTAACAGCTCCCTCTTATGAGAAAAGAGTCAGCCTGCTGTGTCAAAACCTTATATTTTGTATAAATTTTATGATAGGGGATGGGCAGCCAACAGCGTGGTAGAATTGACACTAAAGCTGGTATCAGGGCACATGGAAAGTGCAAATTGCTGTGGGAAAGGTTTTGAAAACCCAAACACAATGAAGTTACATAGCTTGGTGAGGCCTCAGGTACAACATAGGAATTCTCCCTATTCTTGCGAAAGTTTAGTGTTAGAACACCTTAACTATACTTAAAAAAGAAAAATAAAATCTTATAAACCATTCTTCCAAAAACAAGATTAAAAAATCCCCAACATAGTTTAAAAAAACCACAAAACAACCAAACAATGCTGGTTAGCAAGTTCTGTATGTAATGATTTATTTAGGAGCCTTAGAAAAAATCTGAGCAGAGAAAAATATTACAGCTTGCTAGCATGATTTCCTAAAGTTTAAGTGTTCATAGATTTGTAATGCTCCAAACTAGAAGGGACCACTCTGTTATCCAGTCTGACCTGCTATATATCACAGGTCATTACATTTGACCAAGTTACCTTTGCATCGAGTCCAATAAATAGTTTTTTGCTAAATACTATCTCCAGAAAGATGTAAAGACTTTAGAAGCCAGAGAATCCATCCTACCCCACTAATGTATTCCAGTGATTAGACTCACTCTAATAAAAACGTGTGTTTTTTTCAGCTTAATTTGTCCAGCTTCGGTTTCCAGCCACAGATTCAGGTTATGCTTCACTGGACTGTAAAGCTCTTTGGTGTTCAGCCTTCTCTTCCAATGAAGATGCCTCTCTAGAGGACATTTATTGAGGGTAAACATGCATAAGAAGCTCTGTTTCAGTGATTTTTCTCCAACCTTTGGTTCTGTTTTATAGCTGTTTCTGTGCTTTCTGGGTATACACCTCACAAGCAGAACTTGCTGAAACTGCAGTATTCCAGCATAATTCTCACCAGTTTCAAACACGGACAAACTCAGTAACCTCTTTATTCATGTAAGTATTACTGCAAAGAGAACTGGAATATTGTGCTGCAATCCCCTGCTTTTCTTCTGGTTCAAAACGGCCAGTGAAGCCTCTTGGTTTTAAGAATACAGCCTCCTATCTTGTAGATGAGGGCTGTATTTTTTGTTCTAAGGTATACAAACTGGTATTTTAACTGCACCACTTCATTTCCCAAGGCTACGCTTACCAAGTCATTCAGACCAGTTTATATCACTGCTTAGCTGTCTTGACTTTTACCATTCAAGTAGTCTTTGCCTTATCTCCAGATTATAGTTTTACTTCAACTCACAGATAAAGATGTCTAACTGCCAGGTCAAATATGTATTGCCACTAAATCAAACAAGAAAAGTCCACATTAAATTAAAATTCCTCATTTACTTGCAACTCCTTCAAAATTTAGTCTGTCTCCATTGTTAGCAATGTATAATGCTGGCATGAAGAAGGTAATGTGATAAATAACTTCAAAAATTTCTTTTAGCAATAAAGCTTGCAATTACAGAAGAGGAGGGCATCAGCTTTGATCTAAGAACAGATTTTAATTATGTTCCCGTCCTTCAATATTTCACTAACAGAGCCTTACAGAAATTCATTCTTTATTTTGACTGAGCCTGATATTTGTCACTGGTTTAAGTTTTCCCACTTACCTTTTGTGGCTACTGTCTATTAAATATGTAAATATTGGTAGTTTTACAGCATGTTGTAGGTCTTGTGTGGTCTAAGATTCAGACAAGATGAGCATAAACTCACATATTTATGGTCTGAGGATGCCTATTTTGCAACAGCTTTAGCATGCAAAGGACCACATTCCTGTGACCTTGCTTAAGTAGTTTATGGGTCTTTAGCAAGAAAGATCTTAAAACGCATTCTTTAAAAGCCAAGGGAACCAAAACTAGAGGACTTTGAAAGGAGTAAGGCGATGCTACATGACTAGTACCAGTCACTTACCTTTATCCTTCAGTCATTTTACATGAGAGATGGCTACTGAGTGAATGCAACTGTGCTTATACCTGAAGATGTTATTTGTGCTTCAGAGTTTGTATTTTCAAAAAATTCTATTAACTTCACTTAAATGTAAATCCTCTGTGAGCTTTTTCCAGGCCAGGGAGACACATGCACGTGCTGAAATGTTTATTTTGCCATTCATTCTGACACTGGCAGCCCTGAGTGGTGGAGTCACAGACAACTTATCAACTCTTCTTCCTCTTAAATCCCATATGCTGGCAGGGAGTGTATCCATGTCCTCATCCCTCTCTATCCCATATGGCTGCCTGTCACCCCTGCCTGTATTTTTTTGGGTTCCAGGCCTTTTCCTTACAATTATCATGTTCCACTTCCAGTCACCGCCAGTCAGAGTTATGCTTGCCAAAAGTGATAGAGTTGTAATTCTGACATGTCAGAATCATTACACAAGCAGAAATCTCCTTGTCCCCAGTGGCTTCCCCTCCAGCATGGATAATGTTTTCCAATAAAGCCTACATTTGCTCCAAACTTAAAATGATGCAGATGCATTTTATACTGTGCAAGAAATAGGACAGCTGTAAGCATTGCACAAAAATCCTGACTTCAACTGTAATCTTCAGATAACTCCTGCTATGTTATATGCTCAGCAGCAGGGGAAATATCAAAGGATGTCTCCAAATAATGCTTCCACATAAAAACTTGCTAAATGGCAGACCAAATCCTCAGCTGGCCCACATCACTGAAACCACAGGGGCTTATCTCACCAGGAATCTGGTTCAGCATCATATACATAGAATTAATGTGGCTTTACTTACCACTAACAACTAAGTAAATAAAAGTAAAGTACATAGCGTTATAGCAAAGAGGCTGAGGATTCACCTAAAGCATCTTTTAGCTTGTAAAAAACGGGGCCTGAGATGATGGACTCAGTGTAGAAACACAGATTGATTAGATACCTAATCTGCAGCATGTCTTTCATCCTGGAGTGTTTTCCAAACATTATTGTCAAGGTTTGCTTTCCCTGACAGCTCTCCAGGTATGTGATCACCCTGTTTCTCAGAGGTCCAGGCTGCATTTCAGCATGGCTGGCTACAAATGCACATGGAAGCCTCCAGTTGGGTATCAGGGCTGCAGCTAGAGGTCTTTTGCATTTCCAAGGTGCATATATTTCTGAATCCACTTTCATGGCTTTGTAGGGCAAGATGACCCAAACCACTCAAACTTCAGGCACCAGGAACTGCCAGTTTGGAGAGCAAACTTCTGTGAGAAGTTTGGAGAAGGAGGAAGCACAAGGAAGTAGAAGCCCAAGGACGAGCAGTCCCTGCTGGATCCCTCCATGGGCAGTGGGGGAGTGGCATGGGCAGTAAGCTAGACTGGCATCAAGGCCTGGACTACCCTAGAGAGGCAGCTCTTGCTCTCTCAGTAAAACCTGGCACATCAGACATAACAGACGCTAATGCAGACACCATCAGACAGGTCTCTTTCTTCTGCAGAAAGAACCCTCATTATCAGCCATGCCCACCTAACAGTACAATTAACGTGTATTCCATGACACAAGAGGCACAAGGTGCCCCAAAGAGGCTATGGGTTTTTCTTAGCTGGGCAGAACCCATATATCTTCAAAAACGTAAATCAAGGTGCCTTGTATACCCTAAACTTTTCATCCCTGGCACTCAATATTCCAACAGACCTAAGATAGTATCATTATATTTTGAATACGTGCACAATATACTAAGAACAATACAATTTGGGGGTTTCTGTGGCTGAAGATGATTTTAGAGTTGGAATTTGGACAACTGCCACCAACCCTTTCCTTTTCCTCATCCCTTTCCCTTTCCTTTCCCTCCCCCTCCTGCCGTCCCTCCTTCCTCCTCAGTCATGTCTGACCTTTGCTACTTCTCCCATTGCCCTTTCAGGAATGAACCCAGTGAGTTGAGTGCATCAGCCCCACGGTTTTCAAACAAAGCCAAAGGAACCTTCCTCCTCAACGAGGAAGCTGCCAGGCACAGGCAGCTCCAGCCCTTCCATAAAGTCCTGATGCCAGGGCCACATGCTGCCTTTCCTCTGCAGAGAGAGCAAAGCACCACTGCTATAGGACCCACAGAAATCTCCTTTGGCACATTATTGCTGCATTAGTAAGACTGCAGTCTGCAATTCCCACATCCTGGATAAAATATCCTCTCTCTTCTGATTACTGCTAACTCATACTTTCCAGAGCTGATTTATCCCAGGCCTCCTAAAAATGTTTCAGAGCAGCCAAAGCATGTTGCCTTCAGCACACACAACATTCCTTCTAGCACCAGGTATTTTAAAAAGTCATATTCTCAAGGGAAGATGCCTCTTCCAGTCTAAGTCCTATATACAAAAACTTCACACTTACTTTAAATCAGGTAAGGTGTCAGCTGGCCTGACCTATCATTTCTGTTATTATTATTAGGTAAGGTCGAGACTTGTTTATTCTAGTCCCTGCCTCTTGCTCTGAATGAGCATAAAAAAAGAGAGAAGTGTGGGAAGAGGGATGAAACAGCTTAATTTCTCACAGGACCATGGCAGGAGAATGGCAGCAGCTGGAGTAAAATGTTGGACTTTCCTAAATCTCTAAGTATACTGTACATTTGGTCACTTACCCTGTGCATAAGATCACTGATTTGCTCTGCATCTCCACAAATGTTTGATTCCTACCCTGCATCTTCTTTCCAGGAGCCATAGGTACTTAAGTGAGGAACAAGTCACCATATATGACGACAGTGCAAGTTGGCTACTGGTAGCCCAACCCATCTTTGATGAATATATACCTTCATCCCAGTGAGGCTGGGCCAGTAAGCAGGCATCATCCACCCATGCTCAGCCAGGACTATGATGTAGTACTCCTGAGATCATGCCCCCCAGCTCTGTCAACACATGGCCTTCTTGAAATTAATGATGCCAAAAAATTTGGTTCACCACGCACCTTGACCAACTACTGTCCCTCTGTCCATTATCAGGCTGGTTTAAGCTGGGCTCTGTCTATGGTGAAACACTGAAAAATGAACCATTATCTTTCACTGGCACTACTCTACATAAGAAAATCACAGAGTATGTTAAGCAGAGCCAAGCAGCAGCAAAATACTGCAATGACCTGTTGAATCCCACAGAAAAGATCTGCAAGAAGCAGCAAGCTGAGGGTCATCTGGCTTCTCTGAATCCCCTCCAACATTTTGTCCTGTTCTTTCAAGGATGCCACATTTGATCTGGAGAAATGAAACAGTGACACCAAACAACTTTAAACACTCACATATGTAATCACATTCCCATAACAATGACAATGGAATATACCCAGCAATCAAAGCCCTTGAGCTCCTCCTGACATGGCTGGTGGGAAAACAGAAAGGCAATGGAAGAATAGTAGAATACAGATCCTAGGTTCTTGTTACTTACAGTCCTGACACCCCCGGCAGAGCACTGTCACATATGCCTGCCCATTGGGGCTGACACTTATCACGGAACGGGTTATGCAGAGGAAAAGACAGACCCTGCTCCTAATACAGTTTACCTATTACTTATTCCTATTACGACTTCTGCTTTTGAGGGGTAATGGAGATCTCTGCAACCTTTTGCTTCACTTTATATCCTGTAGGCCTGTGTTAGTCTCACACAAATGCAACTACGCATGAATTCATTTAAGTAGGTGTTGGAGGTTGGGTATTCCCCTTTTTCTCTCTGTGGAATTTCCCCCATTGTTACGCAAAGAATCTGTGGCTAGCCCCTAGCTCAGACGGCTAGTTTCTCTCGCGGGAGGGGGAAACATCGCCATACCCAGGCATCAGCTAAAGGAGAGGCTTTGGGAGTCGCTCTCTCTCGCTCGTGGAGTCGGAGGAAAGACAGCCAGTGCTGCTGCCTGCCACCCCCTCGCCATCCCAGCGCCGGGAGCCACGTTCCCTGCTGTCGACACCGCACTGCTACCTTTCCTACTTTCAGTGTCCCAGCTCCGGACACCCTGCTGGGCACCGCGACCGACACCGTGAGCAGAGAAGTCTCTCCCCCATCCCTGTCGCACATGGGACGACGCCGCGGCCATTGCCCCAGTCCTCCCGCACCTGCGGGGGCGGGACCTGCCCACAGCGCCGGTAACTGCAGGGCAAGGAGAGGGTGAAAAAGGACTAGAACTGCGTTACTGTTCTGTTTGTTGTTAATTTCATAGCTGTTGTTGGTTTTGTTTGTCTTGTTAGATAAATTAGTAAAGCACTATTATTCTTACCCCCCATATCTTTGCCTGAGAGCCCCTTAATTTCAATATTATAGTAAAGTGAAGGGAGGGGGGTTTATACTCTCCATTTCAAAGAGAGGCTCCTGTCTCTTTTAGCAAATACCTGTCTTTCAAACCAAGACAGTAGGAAGAGTCATTTGATTCAAAGGACTTTAGGTAAAGTCCTCTGAGTGTGATTAAAACCAGTGGGATTGCTAAGTGGACTCTGGTTAAAGCCCTGTTTTACAGGGTTTCTATGCTGACACATACGTCCTGTTTCAGCAGTGCTTTTCTCCTTGGAACAGCAGATCCCCATCATTCCTGACACCAGGCAGGACACTGCAGAAACCAGTCAGATGACTGCAGTGTACAACATCTCCCTAGCCAAAAAAGCATCCCACAGGCTTAACATAGTAAGTTATTGCCTTCTTAAAAAGCCTAAATTGCCTTCCTTACTTTATTGTTCTATATGAAGCAGGCCACAGAGATGCCAGGTAGGAATGCATGGGAGAAAAACGAGCAGAGATGCAAAGCTGGAGCTTTTCACAACAGGGAGAAAGAGAAAAAGATTACCTGAAAAACACCACGTAATTCCTCTGGCAATAAAACCCGCAAAACACTTGCTGAAGAATTGCACATGACCATACACATAAAATAATTAGCAGAGTAAGTATTGGAGGGAGGGACATACAGCTATGGCAGTGAAAATCCATACCCCTTTTCCTGCCTGTGTTGCCCCACAGCACGACCATGTACCTGTGCAGCGTGTATGGTGTGCATTGTGGGGTGAGCAGCTCCCTCACTCAGCAGGGGCTGAGACCATGGGAGGTTTGTCAGAAGAGATTTTCCCATGTCCCAAGAGGATTGAGGGACCACACATTTTTAGGAAATGGTGCTTGCCAGTGAGTATCCAGCAAGACTCTGCATTAAAGAGCACTCCAACAGCAAGCCAGCTTTACAACCCTCACACACAGACTGTTTCTTTCTCCCAGTGTTTTCCCAGAGGTTTCTGGTGAGACTCCTACTAAATCTTAAGTCTGAAGGGGCTGAACCCAAGCTCCCAACACCAGGTAATTACAATGGGTAACAGATCCTGTCAGGTAGTTTTTGTGGTGACCAAGGAAAACAGATGTACCATTGAAATCATGGAGACAAGGACCAACTTTTATCCTTTGGCAGATAGAAAGTTTATGTATGGTGATTATTTAACATGAGATTAAAAGGGATTTCTTGTTCTACCCTCATTCAATTTATATTTTTCCCATCACTGATGTCACTGTATGACTAATCTTGTCATCTCAAGGAATGAATGCATACTAGGATGACATGCCTTTTTCTGAATTAAACCTCTAAAGCCCCAGGTAAAATAAAGATGTTCAGTATGACAACATTTTACGTTAATATGATACAGGAGCACCTGTAGACCCCGAGAGTTAGAGAGATCTTCTGTTAAGTAAAAAAGACCCCAACATATAAAAAACACAATGCTCACGCAGCTGTAACTGTTGTTCTACTTCTTTATGCAGCGAAAACAGTCCAACTCTTTCTAAAAGTCTGAAAAGATCACCTGTTAAGACCAATTAATCTAATTTGTAATATAAATACATTATATTCCTTTAGTGCATAATACAGATAGTCACATGCATTCCCTTCAGCTTAAACTTCCTATTCCTTCTTAAATCTTCTTATTTCTTGTGAATGCATTCCTTACACACATATATATATAAACATGGTAGATTCTGTTGCAGTGGAAGCATGGACAAGTTTAATTTTAATTAGAATTTCACCATCTTGCTAATAGCAAAGGTCTCTGGGGGATAGTAATAGCTGTTTTCAGACCCGTTTTATCCAGTGATTACAGTGTGTTTCTTCCAGCTTCTTTAATACATGTCCTATTGGATAAATACATTGCCATTTATATTTTAATCCCTTTTGCTGGTGGATTTTAAACACAATCCAGGAGAGTACCAACACATGCTTTACTTACCAGAGCTGAGTGTTGGCAATGTAATGCCAGCCCTCACCAGCAATTCTTTGTCCTTTACAGTGTTGTTCTTGGTATGCAAACACTGTTGTCTTTGAGACTAAATTTTGCCTGAGTGGGTTTCCATCTCACCTAATGATCTTCTCCTCCCTTTTTCTTGCTTTTGTTCTGTTCATTAACAACTAATCATACACAGTGTTAATAGTCTCTCAAGCACAGAAATAATCTTAATTCGGTACAAAGTCATGTACTTGGTTATCCCAGCATCAGGCTTCTGAGGTTTGATGCTTTGCAGTTGCAATGGCAGTCTAACTTTGAAAATGCCCTATGGAGAATGGATGTGTTTTACTATGGCTTTGTTTACTTGTTTATTGAACTGAGTTGGTTTAATTGTTAGCTATTCAGATTTATAAGTTACATTGATCTAAACAATTCCCTAGCCAAGGGGCAGAGAGAAGCCCTGAGGCTCTGGGTTTTGCTGAGATTAGATCTCTAGTGTATTAACGCTTTTAAAGCAATCAAGTCGAAGTGCTTTCAGCAGACTCCCTTAGAGACATCCATCCCTCTTGCCCACCTTGCTCCAGTCTGCTGCAGTTTTCTACAGGAGCAGTGGTCATGTCTATAAACCATAACTTAAACTTGTCCAGTAAGTGCCCCTGTCCGTGCAAGCCTTTAGTGTGAAGAGAACCTTGGTTTGAAAGTGGTAACTCCAAAGACTGGGAATTTAAAGTGTTGTCAAAGCAACAGAGCTGCTTTTTACCTCACTTCAAGCTTCTGCATGACCAAATCAAGCCTTCTCTTACAGAATTACTCTTCAAAATATAAAGCAGAACTTTAGCATGTGGGATACCTTTTTACTGTCTCCTTACACCCCTCTGCTTCTCTCATGTAGCAGCATATTTTAGTTGCTTTCAGTCAACTGGCTACATAACTGCTTTTTTCAAACTGGACAGGTTTTTTCCATAGAAGAGGAGTGTTTTGTAGTGCTGCTTCTCAGTTTTTACTGAAATCATCGCAGAAAATGAAACTTGAACAATGACTTGTCACACTTTCCCTGGCCCAGTTTAAAATAGCCTAGACCTGAACAACTTCCAGGCATAATTTTTTTTGTGGACATTTTGTTTCCCAAAAACACATGGGAACTCCCTCAATTCTTCTATTCCTACTATTATTTTAGTGGCAAGATGAATTTTCACAGTTTTGCACTGTGACTAGTGAACGGGTAGGAGAATTATCTTTAAATACCTCTATGCAACTTTACAAAACATGCTGCAAAGGCCTGTTATACTTACATCCAAATGATACAAGAGCAGCATCCCCAAAATAGCAAAAAGAACGAGGAAGAACCAGATACATGACGTTAAATACCAACTGCACTGATGCACGTGTGTATGTGTATGAATCTGCCCAGCTAGAGCTTCTGTGGTATTTGAAAGGACAGTAAACCCTGAAGAGCCTGAATGTTCACAGGGGAACTTATCAGTTGTTGATGAGGCCCTGTCCAACCTTACAGACAGCCAGTTTCCTTCTGCACTGGGGCACTAGTTTGCTGTGGAGCCAACAGAAAGATGATAAGCTGTGGAGAAGATTTTTTAGGAGTCTTGCCTATCTTTCACACCAAGTGGCCAGAGCACATTTTCCACAGTTGCCACTTACAGATAGGCTGGCTGTTCTTGGATAAGGCCAAGGAAGAAATAGGAAAATGGGTTCCAGTTTGCTTCCTCTTGCAGTCCCACAGGACTCTGAGGTTAGGGCAGACTTTTTTCTTCCTACTCTCACCCCTTTTTAAACGTATAAATCTTCCAGAGCTTATAACTGTGCAAGACAAGGTAAGTCTGGAGTCATCTCAGAGCAAGAAACAGATTTCAGACAGGCTATCAGCAATTCCCTGTCTACAACTGCCAGGCAGGAAAAGGCTGCAACCTCTGCCAGCTGACAGCAAAAGCCTCCGTTAAACCAAGCAATAAAACTTTTTCAGCCCTCTCAGAGGAAAGGGGTTCTTGCAGAATTTACCTTTTGCCACATTTCAAGTGACTCTTTTTGGGTCAGGCACCAAAATAAGGGTGAGACAGAGCAGGATGGCATCATTCACTGGGAAGTAGCTCCAGGACAGAGCAGCCTCATCCCTTGTTCTCCAGGATGCTTCTCCAGATACAGTGGGAAATGCAAATATGCAGGGTCGGAGGTTAGCATTCGGTGTAGGTAACAGTAGGATACTCCATGGGGGGCTTAAGCTGATGTCTGAGGTTGTTGTATCTTCATCTTACAAACTTGCTCACAGTGTTTGACCTCCTCCCTGCAATTGTTAGAAGTATACCCAAGCATTACCCTGGTCACTGCTTTCCAGGATTGAAGACTTACACTTGCAGGTTAAAACATTTTACTCTCAACTTCTGATGATGACAAGAGCCATCTCAAGTTATTGCATGAATTTTTGTTTAACACTCCCCTTGAGATAACACTGTTAGGACATAACATACACAATCACCATAAATCTGGTGTTCTGAAGGACTATGGTGATGCACTGAGTGGGCAGTTTTACAGCATAGAGGAACTCTGACAACTGCAACATTGCATCAGCCCCTCTAGACACCCAAGTGAATCTTTTTTTTATTGTCTCTCACCAAAGAGACTCCCAACAGAAGAAAGAGATTTGAGAAAAATGCTACGTGATGTTTCAAAAGCTTAGCTGAATCTTTTCTGCTCTGAGGCATAAATTTGAAATAATAGAGAGTTTTGTGTTTGAGCGCTGATGTGCCAACCCTTTCGAGCACTACCAGTGTTTTGGGGTCAACATGTTAAAGAGGAAATGGCTGAAGGGGAAAAAAGGATTTCAAAAGCTTCATTCCTAGCTCAAACTCTCTCTGGAGTCTGAGGCCTGCATTGTGAAGATGTCCATGTGCTGCCATCTTTTCTGCTTCATGAAGGCATTGACATCTCCAACATATTGCTAGCACAAATCAAAAACCTCTCAGACAAGATTCTCCTGCAAGCTATTTTGACAATTTTGTCTTGTTGATGGGCAGAGATTATCCCCAAAACATGTTCACACCTGGTTCATGCAGCACCAGGCACAAGGTGGCCACAGTTGACCTCCCTCTAGCCCACAAAGGGAGAAGAAAAGGGGCTTATTTGGAATTTCATGGGGATTCCACATGGCCTTGCAGACCCAAATAGGGCTTCTCCCATCCACACAGATGTGTCAGGGAGCTGGCAGCATCCTCCATGGCTGGCACTCACCAGTGCCCTGGCAGCTTCACCCTGCACCATGCCAGATGCCTCGCAGTCCCTTGCCACTCCTCCACAAAGTGTTAACAC
Source organism: Sturnus vulgaris (assembly GCF_052056855.1). Lineage (NCBI taxonomy): Eukaryota > Metazoa > Chordata > Aves > Passeriformes > Sturnidae > Sturnus > Sturnus vulgaris. Next base: position 47,888,299 of record NC_142243.1, read on the forward strand.
TTCTAATTAGTGCCAAGACCTGCCAAAAAGGGGAGAGTCAGGATGGGATGACAGAGAGGTGGCTCAGTAGGGGCAGCCATGCTCCCAGCAGTAATGAGGCACTGAGGCTGGAACGAGGAGAAGCTAGGAGATAAGAAAGGGCAAGAGGGGAATATTTTGCTGTCAGAAAATAAATATGCTTTAGACTAATGTCTAGTGCCAGTGATATCTTAATCTCATTGGCAGGGAGCTGCTTTTCCAGGCAGGCAGAAATTGTTCGGGGATTTTTGGTGTCTTCCTTCAGGTGGAAGATTGGATGAAGGACATGCTCCATCTGCTAAGTACCACCCCAGCACTGGGAGTGAAGAATATTCCCTGGCCTAACAATCAAGAATTACTAAGAAAAAATAAACTCAAGGCCTACCTCTACCTCAGGAAAACTTTTATTTTGGTGACGCCAGTAATTGCAGTGCAGTGGCTCCTGACCACTCTGTGCAAAAAACCAGAAGAGCCAAGCATGAAAACTGGGCCCCCAATCCTATTTAGCAGCAGCAATTAATAAGGCACCACTATGGCTGAGTTGTTCACTGCAAGACCACTTCCATGACCCCTTTGTCTGTCAGCTGTCACAGGACTACTGGCCAAAACATCCTTGGTGCTACCAAGGAGGCTCAGCACTGAAGTATAAATCCATAATTCAGAAGGGTCCAACACCAGAAGACAGCATTCCTGTTTTGTGGTCTGCAACTAAAAAGCACCATGTGCAGGACAGAAGAGATTTTCTTTTTTTGTCCCCTTACTACCAAATACCCAATGGAGCCACACACATGCACAAGGACATCCCTTGGAGAGTCATCCATGTCACACGGACAAATGTACTGTCACAGCTGCAGCAGTGGTTTTCCTGTACTTCCATTTGCAAAACACTTGCTCCTTGCAATACCTGGATGTTAACCTTGTGCAGCATTTCCCAGTGACACAGAGATGAGAGATCAGTACCTGCTTCTCCTGCAAAAGGTCTGCAAACCCCTTCCCCAGAATAAATTTGTATTTTTCACCCAAACTAATTTTCTACCAGGAAGATTTTACTAATTCCTGACTTATTCCTGATAATGAAATAGCTCCAAATATAGGAGATAAGAAAGAGGAAGCTTTTGACTGAGTTCATACCGCATTCTATAGTTCCTAATTAGATGACTATCTATCAGTTAAAAAAGTAGTTGCATAAGTTGCTTTTAATAGCTGCCTGAATTAGACCAGAGGCTATTAAAGCAGATCAATTTACCTTGGGTGATAAGAGCCATTCAGACAACCCTTCTATAGAGGTGAGTCAGTGGATGAGTCTCAGTGCCTGCTGCTGGCACCCAGTTCAATCTTTTTGTGCACCAGCAGCATTCACCCAGAATATTTACCTAGCACAGCTAGAGGAATTCTCATTGTGGATAGACAAGAAACAAAAAATATAATTTTTCTCTAAAATCTGGAACATAAAAGAGTGACCCCAAGCAAGAAAAAAAAAAAGTTCCATTTACTCTTTGCAAGGTAGGAGACTAGAAAACTAGACCTGGAGACTTACTACTTTATTTGTCAGTGTATCGCATGTTACTCCTGAGAGTTTTCACTGTAAAGAGTCTCCAGTGTGGTCCAAAACAATAACAGGGTGTTTGTCAGGCAGGAAGGAAAATTCACAGAAGTTCATTATGCCAAGGGACACCAAAAATGGGAGAAAAGACAGTGGAAAAAATGTATTACTGCAGCTTGGGAGCAGAGGTCTGCCAAATCCAGAGAGTGAAAAACAAAAGGGCTGTAACCTATTCTGGATAATATCAGAGACTACAGTAAAAAGGTTACAAGAAATCATCCCTTTCTACCACATGTTTACTGCCTGCCTTTGTTTAAGCTTACAAGCCTGGAGGCTCCTTTTCCCCTCTTGATCACTAGTCATGGGGATTTTTTTTTTTGTCATCATTTTGTACAAGAAGATGCTTTTCTTCAAAGACCTCATATAGACTACACTGCAGAATTAGGAATTGGTCACTCCAGAAGAGGAAACACCAAACAAGCATACAAACAAGGGGAGAGACACGTACAAAAGCTTGTAAAATGAGACAATCATTATAACAAAAAAATTAAATCTCTTCCAGACCTCTGATAGACATTGTACATGATGAGCCTAGATATTTCCTCCTCTTCCTCTCTGCTTTGAGAGGGCATTTGTTGAAGCAACCATGAAGCTAAGACTGTCAATAAAAATTTATTGGCTTTCTGTCAAAGTCTGCCAGTGGTCAGTGGCATTGTCACAGAGACTCAGTGAAGGCAGGAGTCTAAGAGTTGCTCAAGAAAGCATCACTCAGACTGATGGGGGCTAACCACAGCCTGTGTTTGCCTAAACTGCCAGCTAATTGAGGAGGGAAATGACTTCTCAAGAAGACAGACACTCCTCCTGATCTTGATTAACTCCTTTTGTATTGTAGTTTACAGAAATATGTCAGCGTTCTCCATCAATCTGCCAGCAAGTCTTTTCTCTAACATATTTCAGCTTGCCACTTGGCCTTTCACTGAGGATAGGTGCTGCCACAGCTGATATAGCTCCCACATGACATCAGGGAGCAGTGCTACCTCTTCCTGCTGGTGGTGACCTCCCTCCTTTGCAGTAAAAATGAAGCAAGACAGGAACTTCAAAGAAAAATGCTATACTGGAGTAGTATATTTGTGTATTTGTAAGTGTATATTTCTCAAATATCTTTTCAAATCCTTATGACTGAGAATTTTCAAAAGTAAGATTTCGGGAAAATGCCATTGAAGAGGAACAGTGCTGCTTTGAACACATATCTATGGTATCATAAAAAATGTGTCTTTGAAGGAAAGATCAAAAAAATCAAAATACCTGCTGTTTTAATTGAAATAGATATGGGGAAGTGATATTTAATTTGACTACTGCATATCAGAAATATATAAGAAACAAAATTAGGAGAACGATATGGATTAGGAGTCCCTACATCCCTGATGTTTCTAATGTAGTTGGGACTACAACACAGATCAGGTTCAGGTTGGGTTGTCAAATGAATGGCTCTTTGTGGATGTTCTGTACTGCTTCTTTGGGAAAGACCTCTTCGCATTGTGTCTCTATACAGTATTTAATTCAGTAAGGCTCCGTTCCAAAAGGAAAGTCTGCAGGCAGCAATACAGAAGCCCACTTAAGAAACAATTATCCAGTATTAAATACCTGGAATAATTGGCTAGAAATATTCTACTTGTTTAATCTGTCATTCAGTTATCACTAATTCTACATAATATTCAGATCCAAAAGAAAAGTAGACTCAAAATTCACATTTATTTTTTTTCGCTACCCTGGAATGTAGGTGGTTGGCATTTGAATTTTACACATATATGCATATATGCCAGGTCATTAAAAGAGATAAAGACCAAGAAAGCCTCTTTGTTAATTTGTGGAGTACTAGGAAGCTAAAACTTTTGTAAAGTTTATTTTCTATTTTAATTTTGTCAAAACAAAAATCTTTCTCATTCCTGTATGTAGCTATATATCTAAATATTGATCTTTTACCATCTTCACCACTGCAGAGTCCGTGTGTCTTTGAGCCATAAAAGGATGTGTCTGAAAATGGAGTCTGCCCGAAAGATACGTGATGTAGTGCTCCGGAAGTCGACATTAGTTTGAGGGAAGAGTGTACAGAGAAAGGTGAGCACAGAAACAGTAAATGAAAACCAAATGAAAATGTCTCTAAGTTGGACATTTTGTAAGATATCTCTGTGGTGTCTAAATTACCAGGCTAGTTTCTCTCAACTTCTCAGACTAATGTTGTTCCTTCATACCTTAGGCAGGATTTTTTTTAAATAAATGCCAGTTTCTCTGAATTTTTTGCTTTCTTACAGGTGACAAAACCAAGGTGCATAAATAATAATTTTCAAACATCTTACAACCTCGTGGATCTGGACGACAGAGAGGAATTCTCATTTAGGAGTAAGAAATGAACTTGAATCAATTGCAGACCAGCCTGTGAATCCTTTCTTCTTTTTCTTTTATTTTATTTTTGTAATTTTTTTTTTTTTTACAGTAGGATGAGTTAATTTCCCGGTTCTACACGATTTATCTGTGCTGAGCAGGAAGAGTGTTGAGTGGGAAAGGGTTTCATTGTCCACCGGGGCCTTATGGCTCTTCAACACCCACCACTTCTGCCTCATGTCAAAAAAAAGCAAATAGGTTTATTAAATAGCTGTCAGGCCAAATGAGGCTGTACAGAGAACAAACAGAAGGGAAATTGGATTAGAGGCAGAGTACATGCCATACTAAACAAGGGTACAGATTTATGGTTTTCTCAGTGTAACTGGACAAAGGACTTTGAAGATGAGTTTTGGGGAGGGGGGAGCTGAAGTCTGGGGAAAAGGGGCAGGTGCCCACACAGCCCCCAGCAGAATGGCAGACAACTTCCTCAATAGCTGGAAGCACAGAGGTGAAGGTATCCCTCTCCTCTTTCAAACTCCTAGCTGTATTTCTCCAGCACATTCTCTCAGCCTGTGAAGAGGAGGAAAACCCAGGCTGTCCCTTGCACACCTCCCTCAGGGAAGATGCCTTCACCCCGACCTTCCCTGGCGTCAGTCCTAAATCACACCATCTAAGCCAGCAGAGGCAACAAGAGAAAAAGAGAGTCACGGTAGAGCTACAGAGAATTAAACTTTCCCTGATAAAAGCTTTAGCTCACAGGCAGGCTCAGAGAGGTTGCGCTCTTTGGCAAGTGGCTGATAGCTATTCCCAGAGAGACCTCGGCCAAATTCTCACCACAGAAGAGGAAGCGCCAAAATATTTTGAAGTCATTTTTAGCTGAGAGAAAATGGAAGGAAAGTACAAGCACACTCACTTAAGGGGCTGTAAGGGCTGGTAAAGTCAGAAGGATCATAATGGGCTGAGTACTGGAAGGAGCTGTGTATTTTGGGCTAGAAATCTGCAGGTCTCAGCTAGTTGTAAGGGCAGTACCTGGAACTATGACCTGTGTTGCTAGAGCAGCCTGAATTTTTCTTACACTGGATAAGGAGTCTATATGACATCACCCACAGCACAGTAACTGACCACACCACGAGAAGCAACAGGCTGTGACCTGTTGACCCTTCTACCCACCTTCTAAACCTTTGTATTTGTCTCCTACAGCCAAGATGGATAGCAAAGTGCTAGATCCCAAGGGCTCCTCTGCACTCAGGTCCAAAGTCAAGCACTTTTCTGGATCTTCCCCTCGAAACACATCAGGCAGCTTGGATGGTTTATCATCCACTGAGTTATTTAAGCACATGGTAGGCATTGGCTTTTCTTCGTCTCTTGACTGTATTACATGCTCTGATATTTCTTGATCACAGCAATTTCTATGATAATTTGTCCTTGGATCATTGTGCATTTGGAGCTATTTTTGATTACTTAACTTGCAGAAATTTGAAGAGCAGTTGTCAAAATTGACACAAGGCATTAAAATGGTGGGCACAACTTGACATCATGCTGCAAAAAGAAGGGACTTCATTCCATGTGTGGTCCATGTACCATGTTCTCCAATCCAAGCAAATTTAAAGGTTGAATGTAACATAACAAACATCCGCCGATTTTCAGTCACATTCAGCATCCAAGACAAACTTTGGCTTTTCTGCACTCCATCAAAAAAAATCCTTAATTTTAATGTATGAACCAGTGAAGTTTTTTTAATAACTATTGTATTAGCATATGTAAGACAACAGTTGAGACCATGAAGAACCATTCAGATACTCTGGTAAACAGAACAGAGCAAATTGAAGAGATTGGGTTTTTTTGAAGAGGCAAAGTGCTATGAGGATGGCTTGTGTCACTTTGCTACTAAAATCTTATTTCTCAAGGTCTTGGCCTGAAAATATCAATACTCCTTTAACTGTTAGGGGCTGGATCAAGACTAGTATTCCAAAACATGAATTAGCTTAGGACCTTTTGTAAGCCCAGTGTGTTGTCTGACCAATGACGTCATTAAAGATAACAAGGTCAATTGAGGATCTTGATAGTAAGAGCAACAGTTTCAATCTGAGTGGGACTGCCCAAACAATTTGGCCTGAAAAGGAGAAAGGAAATGCCTGAGTTCTCTGATCCCACAGTGGGGCATGGCAGCCTCTCTTCATGGCCATGCCAGAGTGGACAGGGCTGGGAGACACAATGCACCTGGCCTCCAGGGCACTACTGGGTCAGAAGAGGGACACATATGTCATCCCCAGCACATTATCTGCTGTGCATTTGAGTGACAGGCGTCTGTCATCAGTGGTTGAGCAGAGCAGCCACAAGTGCTGATCCTCCTGCTCCAGGGACAGCTTGTCCAAGGCACCCATTAGCTTTGGCTCACTGTGAAGGCTAAGAAATTTGCTACTGTGCTTCAGGCACAAGTTGCTGCTTCTCTGAGCTTAGTAAGGTGCTATCATAAACCACAAAATTAGGTGTCATGGTGGAAAGTGCTTTGCACAGCAGTCACATGGCAGCATGTCGTAAGGGTGGTGTGCTATATCAGCAAGAGAATCCAGGCAAAATCCACTTCAAGATGCTCAAGGCTAATTCCGATTACAAGAAGCCATGTTTCTTTTGTCTCAACATTGAAAATGCAAAGGCTTCCTCTCTCCTTCCCACCAGTTTGTCAGGAGCCAAGGCTACTGTTACCAGGGAGCAGTTGAAAGTTTCCCTGATGTACTGCAAGAATTGGAAGGGAAAGCCTGGTTTCAAATGCATTTTTGCAACGATTCAGCTGGTCTACTTTGGGATGCTGTGGCTGTGCTTAATTTTATGGTCATATTACATGCTGATAGATCTTACTTTTTTTTTATTTCATTAACAGAAAGCATCAGTATCTTGCCCATGAATTATCTAAACAGTTTAAGCTCTCTTGATAATGAAACATAAATCAGAGGGCAAGTTGATTAGTAGCATGTTTGTAAAATATTGCACATACTCCAGCACTGGTAAAAGAGCATTCAAGCCAAATGTTATAGGCTTTAGCTTGTTGGCTTGAAATAAACAGCTAGGACTTCATAGACATTAAGTGTTGATTATTTGTACCACAACAGCACACACAGGTGGTAGCTATGAAGTAGGTCAGTACTTCATAGAAGGCTGGCCCTACTTTAGTTGGGGCTTAGAACAGGATGACTCTATTTTTACAACAAGAAAGATTTTGAGGAAGTGATGACTGTTGGTAAAACTCTCCTCGCCATCAGAAGTGAGACTCATCCACTTCATTAAGAGCAGATTTAAGGCTTCACAAGCTTCAACAGGAACAGGCTTAGAGTAATAGCAGTCCCTACTGAAAATCCCACCCGTTATGCATATACCTATGCTGAAATAGAGAGCAACATGGTAGAATACAATCATTCCAATAATGATGCAAACACAGCAATAAATCTGGTGTTCCACATCATTATAAGCAGAAGAGGTTTTTAATTGAGACCACAGTATGGAATTGTTCAGAAGCCACAAAATGGGTAGTATTAATATTACAAAACCAGGCTCTTCAAAAGAGTCACCAGGCCTTGCTTTTTCTATATGGACTAATTAAAAAAAAAAAAAAAACCAAAACAAAACAGCAGATAATGTACCATTAAGTTACTTTATGGTTTTGTCTGACCAGAGATTTTGCCTTGAGCAACCTTCCTGCACAGTTGGGTACATGATAGACCTGCAGACAAAAGCATCATGCTAGACAGGGAGATCAGAGTTGACTGATTAACACGTACTACAATGTAGAAGTAACTATTGAGGTGTTGGGAACATGGCAGAAGCAGCAGATTGATCAGCTTCCAAAACAAGCTGTAGATGATGTCCAGTTTCTGGAAAAAGTATGGTAGAGACAAAACAGCCAAACCTCAGAAGCCACTGAAAGCTTAAACCAGCCAACCAAAAACGACCTATGGCTTGAGGTAGTCAAATTTCAATAATCCATGAAATTACTGAAGCAATAAAAAGGAAGCAAGTGAAAATAACAAATGCCACAAGTTAAAATCCTAGGAAAAATGAAAGGCGGGTATACACTAGCAAGCAGTTCTGCTGCAGTAGGAGGGGATGTGTAGAGCTAAGAAATGGTGGAGAGAGCCCAGCTTCACACTGCACTCAGCTGAAGAAGTGTTTCAGCCTGGCACTTGCCCAGTTACCCCAGACATAGAACCCATTAGCTGGAGCACATTGGTCACACATCCTCTGCTTCCAGTCCACACAGAAGAAATAAGGTTTGTGACCTCCAAGACTGCCTCACAACACAAACCAAAGCATGTCAAGTGGGGGCATCTGGGAGATAGACTTCAAAAACACTCCTGCCCTACAGTGATACACTAACACAGGGTGGAGCCTTGCTTATATAAAAGTACACCTGCATTGCAGAAATTTTCTATTAAAATTTTGTAACATGATATTTTTCATTCTGTGATGGAATTTGTTTTAGGGAGTGTATTGCTTCTACAGCAACTACTACCACAAAAAAGAAATAGTATGATTTTAAATATCATGTCATGTGCTTTAAATTTTAGTCAGTCCTGAAGTGACCAGGCTGTTATACTACACCTAAAGATCATTGGAGATCACTTTCAACAGAAAATATTTTATCCTAGGCTTCATGACTGTGCCTGACTGTAATAATGTGGAGACAGCATATTTGTATCATTATGTCTCTCTCAGAAAAAAACCTCCAGTGAATTATTTTACTTCAGCATTTATGAGAGACGGACTGGTGCATGGACTGGACTTCTGCAAGGCAGGACAGGGCAGGCTGATGTAGCACTCTGCTGAATATAACAGCATGGATGCACGTCTGAGATTCAGCACCCAGAAATGTTAGAGCATTCTTTCTACCAACATGAAAAGCAAGGTTTGCTCATCATGCTAACCAGACTGCTCATGCTAGTTTCCCATTTACTGAACATTTACTGAATTTCCCATCTTTGAACTACCACGTAAGGAGATAATCTATGACCAGCAGCAGGAAATATCTGTGATCACCTCCTAGTATGCAAAGTTATTCTACCTTCCACCAACAGTTCCTCTCCCCATCGTTTTCTGAAGTCAGATTGTTCCTTCTGAGTAAGACACAGATACAAGATGCATTGAGTCAAATTTAGCCTTGCAGCCTATGGGCTCATGCAATATGTTTGTAGATAATCATACAGCCTGTTGTTTCATACCAACTTCTATGGTTCAGGTAGATGCTATCAAAAAAGGTATATGGTCACACCATTTTGTCTAAACAGACAGACTGCAACCATGCCAAGAAGTATAAATTCACAGCCATGAATTTCTGAAAATGAGACCATGCCAGCTACATTTAGTTCTCTTGCAAGTTTAAGAACAGGCTCGCTCATCCAGTGGCACAGAAAATATGTAATACTGAACTACACTGACTGGATGTCTCAGGTAAGGTGGTATTTTGTCCTGCAGACAGACACTATTTTTCTGTCACCTTTGGGGGGCAGCCTATGGGTCATAGAGGACAGGTAGGTATTGATACTGGACTGCTCTGAAACCTCTTTCATAACGTAGTGATGAAGAAAAATTGGTTCATGACAAAAGAAGACTCTCCTTTGTATTATGGCTCCTTCTTGGCAAGGATCTCGCTTCAATAAACACATTTTAAAATGATCACCACTGGTGAAGGACAAAGTGAATCTCGCAAGCCAATTTGACATAATTCTGTTTGATTTGAAGTTTATCTACTATTTGATAAATCGTGGCCTGTCATCCTTCAGGGGTGGCTACAGGAAAAATAGGTCATCAGTGACAATGTCCCCTGTCCTTCACTCTCTCACCTTCTGGGCTCTTTGGACTTGAAATTTTGATTTGAGTCCCTTCCCAGATGGTATCAAAAAAGGCAAAAGGTTTTCTCATTCCTGATAGGCAAAGTCCAAAAAAAATAATACATTAAACACTAACCTGTAGTTCCAGAAAAAAACAGGACCAGTAGTTGATTGCCAAAGCCTGAATTAGAGACCAGCGACTTGAGATAAGATAGGCAATCAGCTCTGACTGCCACTGCAGACTTCAGGTCTACTTGCCAGAGAAGACATGTCATCGTTTCTCTTGACAGTCACCAGGATCTCAGGAAGAATGCCTAACAGTCACAGGAGAAAGAGGGAAATGAAAACAGGACTCTTAAAGAAGAATGAAGGACTTTAGGAAAGAAGGTCTTAGCTTTATTTTTAACAGTCTACGTCAGCTCTGAGGTTATAAATGTTTGTGCATGCCATCTTCCTTGGGCAGGGACACTGCAACATAGTGATGTAACATAGATTTTGTTACTGTATAAATCCCTTACATAAGAGTCTCATTGTCAGAAGAGGTCTGAATAAAAACGAAAGTCAGTTTATTCTTTGCACTGTTCAGTAGTTACTTGGATAACATCCTTATTTTAACTAGAGTTTCTGCCTAATCTGCCTGTTTCTCATAGGCAAATAAATGGGCCATCTTACTACTGGAAACACATTTTCTTAGACACTTCATGTAGTAAGAAAGTCATGTACTATATTGAATTTACAGCTTCTGTCAATAAAAATATGGATCATAACTTTCTACTTAGTGTTCAAACATGGAAGCAGTCGAAACTAGGTGGTCAGTCCATGGGACTGGTTTCTTAGCCATGCTTCTGAGGCTCACATTAACCTCTTCAACACATCGACAGCATGGCAGAGCCCTGAATAGCAAGAGCCAAATGTGAGCACTGAAGACATGCAGCAGCTGCTTTTGCTGTCAGCTGTGGCAGGCTCTATTTCTTATGGCTAGCTAGGGAGGAGGAGAGGAGAGGTGCTAGTCCATAAACAGTTACAAGCTAGGGAAAAGCTCCCTACACTTTCTGAAGTGTAAATTCATGTACAAGCATGTGTCATTAAAGAGACTACAAAATACTTTGCACACACATCTAGCTATATAGGAATGGTATTCCATCATGAAGGAAAAAATGTTTTAGTAAGACAGCACTGAGGTTTCACTTGCCCAGATGTTCTTGACTGGTCGAGAGAGTAGTTGTTCTCAAAAACGTTCAACTACTGTCAGGGGTACTCAGGGAAACACAATACTGCTCAAACATAGCCAGACTATTCTCTGGATTGGTACTAAAAACAGCAGATGAAAGTGGTTATGAATCACGGTTTGGTGGAGAAGGGAAAAGGCAGAAGGGCTGTTGGAAGGACTGTCCCCTGTCATGGTGCACAGTCCCTGTCACACAGAGCATATGAGTCCTTACCTGGCTGTGTGGGCCCCTCCGCTTCCCAGACTGATGCTCTCCCCAGTGCAAATCTGATCTGCTTCTATGACCTCCACTTATATGATGGCTCTGGCTGAGCCTTTTGACACCAAATCCACTGCACGTGTCCCCTGATTTCTTTAGCACCTACCTCAGCCAACACTAGTCAGATCAGAAATTTTTCACAGGAGGGTTCTCCCTTCCTCCTCCTAATGAAACATCTCCTGCTGTACACACTCTCTTTAATTCTGTCACTATTCAGAATAGAAAGTAAGGAAGATTATTGCAGTAGGGCCTCTTCCTTCTTTTCAGAAACAAAATGAGCAGTTCAAAAGCCTCTTGCTTTCAGTCAAACCATCAGGCCAGTTTGCCAGGAGGCATACGTACTTTCCCTCAAAGTAGTCCTCTAAAGACCACACAGTATGCAGCATTTGGAATTTTCTTTCTTTTTTTTTCCCCCTCTGGAGCTCATTCTAAAGTACTTCCACAGTTTTTTTGGTGTTTTTTTTTTTTTTTTTTTTTTTGCTTTGTGTTGTGTTTCCTCTGTAAGCTTTAAAAGACTTGGCAACACAACTTCCCTGGCTGGTATAAATACAGCCACAGATATTTTTAAATCACAAAAGAAAACCTTCCTACTCCCCCTCCTCCTCCCCAAAAGCCATATCATGCAAGAATCTCTCTCCTCCTTCTGATGGAAGTAATTTCATTATTTTAAAAGCACTCATGCAACCAACAGTGGCGACACCATGTGTGTGTGCATACACAAGCCTTCTCAGGAGTCAATATGATTGTGCCCTCTCCCTACTTTCTCCTTTCTCTATCCTTTATCAATATTAATAATTTTTTTTTACATTTTAACCACGTAAAGGTTGATATCCACTGCATCTATCATAAACATGAATTTCCAATGTGTGGTGTAAAATCCAAGTAGGTTGCTTCATTTGGTGGAAAAGGCACAGAAAATGCCCTTTTTGTGAACTACACAAGTCCAATTTAATCATGGAAGTTGCTTCCTTTTAACAGAGGATTTTAACAATTATCCCCTGATCAGTATGTTTACTCTAACCACCTCCAGCCCCTATGTGTACTTAGGGATCTTCATTTATTGCAGTGTTTGCCTTTACTCTAAAGCAAATTAACTGCAGTGTCACTTTTTCCTAGTTTTTGGAAAACATGTTTGTCAAGTTTTGGTTCAAATTTAGAATCCCTCACATAATTTGCTTGCCAATGAAAGTATCTATTTTCTTGTCTATTAATTTCATTTTTCTGAAATCTGCCTACAATTATACACTTCCAAAGAAAAAAAGCATTTACCCACACTACATATGCCTAGAAAGCCAGCATAATAAGCAGCTAAAGATGCTGTTGACATAAACACAATGTTGAGATAAACACAGTGAAACACACCCAAAACACAGGGCAGCCTATCAAACGGTCTGGACTGAGACAGTCATTCCAGATACAGTACTCTCATTTCAATACTTGGTTATCTCAGACAATCCATTTTCACTCTCCTCCCCACAAAAGTTAAGCAGCCCAAGGCAGGAAAGGCTTTGGGGTTTTTTGACCCTTCTTGGTGACTTTTGTCAAGCAACAAATAATCCCTTTTATTGAGACACAAATTATTTGTACAGCCTTTCTTCTGTTTTAAAGAGTTGTACTTTAATGTACAGCTAAACAGGAATAGTGTGACAGGTGGAAGTTTGGTATTCAACAATCCCACCTTTTTCTGGTGGCTATGAGGAGGAAGAACTGTGCTGTTCTCTCTCCAAATGTCAACATCTCCTAATCAAAACTCCATCAGTTTCCTGCAGAGCAGAAAGATCTCTGGGTTGACAATATGTAAAGGGCTGGAAATATGACTTAGCGTCCAGTAATACTTGAGCTTCTTCAGACTTAGAAACTAAAAAGATAGCCTGAACATGCCAGAGATACAAAATTAGAATTATGTTGTGGTGTTAGAGAAGAAAAAAAGTTATTTAAGTATACTGATTCCTCATGCAATTCCTGTTCACAGATGTGATCAGAAGCAAGTTGCTGGAAGAGCTCTACAGAAGACCCTGAAACCAAACATCTCCCCAGCTTTGTAGCCTGCACTGCCTTGAGTGTGTGATTCTCACCAAGGGAATTGAGTGATGTTTCTCCAAGAGCAAGGACCTTGGGCTTTTTGATAGTTGCAGTAACCCTAAGAGTGAGAGAATAGCCTGTGACACAGTGGCCATTCAGCACACCCTAGCATACACACTCTCCCACCCATCTCATTGGGCATTTTAATGTCCATTAAGTGTTATAAAGTCCTGTTGTGCTCTGCTTTGCTGGCCTCAGAGTTTCTATGTCAGCCAGATCTCCCCAGTACTGGTGTTAATTGTCCATTTGAATCCTCAAGTAGCTGAACTTTCTCTCTCCATGCAGACTGTTCTCCTACACCCATCATCTGTGTTCTGTATTTCCAGACACATCCCCTGAGCTGCTTTGAAACATCTCTGAGTCTCCTAAGCTCCAGAAGACTGGAGGAGGCAGAGTCCAGCAAGGACCAGGCTTCTCCCAAAATCAGCCTTATGTGGAAGGGTCAGCCTTAGGAGACCAAAACTCAAGTTTGACTATAAACAGTGCCAGCACAGAGCTATGGCAATGAATTACTCGTACTGGAGTGTGCTTTTCCCCAGAATGCATGCAGCTTCTCTGCTACAGAAAGAGCCATGGCTGCAGAGGACAAAGGACACTGTCAGCAGTTCAAAAGTCTTGCCATCTATCTGCTAATTTTTATTATTCAGTATAATTTCAAACAAGGATATTATATTTTCATGGGTAACTATGGATTTTTTTTTATTTTCTAAGACAGAAGAAAGTCGCTATACACCTCTCTCTCTCATCAATGAAAGAATTAATAAGCACTTTTTGCCTTGTCAAGGAAGAAATAAAAGATACCTCAGAACAGTGGTGTCACTGCCACCTTTAAGTATAATTTACTCAGTTTCTTTGCTGCGACTTATTTTTACCTAGCTCGATGCTTAGAGGAATTAATTTAGTATTCAGGATACCTCACAAATATTACAGAAGACACCTACAAACTGCACAGTAACACCTTATTTTTCTTAAGTCTTGCATTCCAGAAATATTTCTTTTGTCTACATTTGGTCAACTGTACAAGAAACATTGAAAAGACAAAAAAAATTGCATGAGAAATACAGGAAACAATTGTCAGCATGAGATAAATTCCATTTGGAGAAATAGCAACAGAAGATCTGTGATGGACATGCAGAGAAACAAACCTGTAGTAGATATCAAATATCACACACCTTTACCAGGCCTCTCATAAAGGAAGTACAAATATGGTGCTACTCCATGGGGCAAGTTCCTTTATGGAAAATGAGCAATACTGTGCTGTTAGCTAATAGAACAGTATTGCTCATTATCCAAAGGCATACCTGGCAAGAGAAGACAAACTGTGGAATAAATGTCAAGAAGAGTAAGAACTGGGGAAGCAATGGCAAAACAAACATAAAGAACTGCCTCCAGATGTTCAGGCAGATTCCCTTTTCCTCTGATCAGAGTGGTGAAGCAAAATGCAGCTGCTCTTTTGTCTGTTCAAGATTTATATTAAAAATTAAAGCATCGGCATTTGCCTGTCCTGCTTCAGGGTGTGCTAGAGTCATCCAGGCTCCAGCAGAATATAATCTGCACATGGAGGTTAACATGGTTGAATCAATCTGATCATGGATGAAAATTCAGCTGCTATCGATTCCCCACTTACACTGATTGCCCTTCCCGGGTCAGAATGGAAACCCATCCCATTGTTCAGTGAATATAGTATTCTGTTCACTACATCAATTACCCTGACCCCAGGGGGTCCAAAAGCCTCCCTGCTCACCCATTTACAGTGACAGCTGTCATGCTAATGAATCCACATTGACATTATAATTAAACCATTACACAAATTGAGGCCTCACTCATCTGTACAGCCAACACACATAAGGCCACTTTGGAGAGCTTGCCTGTTAGAAATGTAGTATAGTAAGAGGAGGTATCTATCAAGTTTTAGAAGATGAAAAATGAAGGCAGAAGATGCAAACTTAAAGAGAGGTTAGAAAACAAGGACAACCCTCGAAGTGACTTTTGTTTTCTTCTTTAGGGCGGCTTTTGCTGAAGTGGTTTCATGGCAGATTTCTGACAAATCTCCTTTTGAAAAGAAGTACATTTTATAGAATAAGCACTGCAGGAAAATAACAAACTTCACAAGCAGAGTCAGAAGCATAAACATCCCCATACCCTCTGCACTCACCTCACCTGAGCTAGATATCTCACACATCACAACCATACCAAGGATAAAAACCAAGCTGAATATATACCAGTTGATGTGTACATATGACAATTGTCCAGAAGGAAGAGGGAGCTGCTAGGTATTATATTTCCATTCTGCTTAGCTGAAGCCCTGCTCCATAGGGGCACCGCAACTTCACTCAAGACATAACCCTCTGAGTTCCTTTACCTACAGTGCACCCTTTTCAACTTTGGCCACTGCTGACCAACAGTTTCCAAAGGGTTTTTTTTGTAGTAATAGATTGGGTGGACAGTTTCCTATCATACAAAGGACTGTTGCTCTTTGCAGACCGAAATGTAGATGGATGGAGAAGGCTGGAAGAGAACAATATTGATATTGAGGAAAATAAAAAATGCTCTTTTGCACTATCCTGTGAGTACTGATCTTCCCAAATATTTCTTTACAGTTATACAGCAGCCTATTACATAAAATGTAGAAGTCACTGAAGCACTTTGTTCTAAGGAAGTATGAATTAGATGTGTTCATCTAGATGGAGAGTATGACTAACAGAAAGCAGTGTATCAGGAGAATAGAGGTCATCAGTTTGATAGTCGAAGTCACACAGTCTGGCCTGGACAAGACAAAAGCGTTCTCTACCCATATTTAGTTTATGAGGAGTCTCTCACTGGAGTCTGAGTACCAGAGGATTTAAAACTGTGTTTTGGTTTTTAAAAATATAATGCATTCAAGTCCAGTCATAAATTCTAGGATATTATTCCATGTTGCTGTTTGGGAGCAAATACTCATATTTAAGTACTGAAAAGCACTCAGTGTAATGCTTTATCTCAGGCTTTCAAACTTGCTAAATTTAAGGCATGGCTGTTGTCCAGAAGAGATTACCTGAACTTACATTGAGGCCTTTGCGATCATCCTGGAGTGATTTCAGATCTATCAGAATGAAGAGGAATCAATGAGCTCCTATCTGGAAGCCTCGGCATCTGCATTGTAAATCTTCAGCAGAATTCAGCTTTCATGTAACCCAGCAATTCTTGGTGGTAGATGATTAAGCTATGAAGACTTGACTTCTCTGTCCCTTCAGGCCATTAAAAGTTGACCAAAATGTACCTTGTTGGTTTCTAATAACTAAGAAGTTCATATGGCTTCTGTACCTACCATGATAAATATGTTATATCTTCCTCCCAAGACCCATGGCAAAGAGTCAGTTACATACACCATTCCTGCCCTTCCCACTCCTCCCCCCCAAAAAATAAAAAAGCAAGCTGGGCTTTGTTTTTAATTACTCAACAGAAAATTAATTCAAATTTTAAAATATAATGAAAATTTAAGAAGAAAACTTTTATTTTCCCTAGAAAATTCAGTTGTCCTAAAATAGATGGAGATATCCCAGTCATTTTCCCAATTGAAAGAGAAGCTTCACACTTCTAATTACTTTTAGAGTTACCTTCTCGAACTGATAAGCCTGCATGTTTCTTTCCTCCTTTCATCTCCTCTCTACAGTAGATTACCCCACATCCCAAAGTGAAAAATAGAAAGGAACAGGCATAAAAGACAGGCCATGGAGTTAAGCACTCACAAGTTGGGAAGTGCCAAAACTGTGGCTACCCTGTGACCCTTAAATCAGCCCATGGGTAGTGAACATGTTACCTTGAACAGATCCCATTCAGTACACAAGGAACTGCCCAGCTATGTAGCAGCCATTGGTAGAAGAACAGCGAAAAATTCTCATAAATCACAGGAAGACCCAAGGAAGCACACACTAGGAGTATCATGTGGAATCATGTGGTCTTCCACACAGATGATCAGAAGAGCTAAAATTCTTAAATCCTCCATTATCATATTAAGCCAGTCCAAAGCAAACATTCTGTACTGGAAGGGGATATAACCTGGTGAAGTTATGGGCAGTTGGACCTTGGTCAACAATTTCAGCAACAGGTTACACTTCTGGTCCTATTTATAAAACTGTATGAACAGAACAAGATCTTAGAAATTAATTTCATTTTTTGCTTTTAAATGAGCATAGTTCCTTTGCCTTCCCTAGGGCTATGCAAATCTACAGAAGCTGAAGACTCCCTGTAATGTGTGTTGTGTTATTCTAGTTTCCTAAACTGTACTTCGAATGATGGATGGGAGGCTGAGGCAGCTGATAACAATGCTAAATAGTGAGAGACCAAATACGCACCAGTAGCTCAGCTAAAATTGTGTAGCTGGCATAGAGCGGGGCATGGGTTGAGAAACAGATTAAGTGTCCTGAGAGTGTGTCAGCCCTGGAGTCTTTGAAATGTGGTTTTCTTTTGCAAAACTTATTTCTCTTGAGGGATGGTGCAGAGGGAAGAGTGTGACTTTTAAAAGCCATGAACATGAAGGCTTCTAAGTAAGGATGCAGTTAATATACCAATAACTGTAATATCAAACAGATCAAGGGTACAGGCTGTTGGGATCAGCTTGCTCCTCTCTGAAAGGGAAAGGTGCACAGATGGGGGGGGCATCTGCACATTTTGTGCTACTTTCTTGTGCCCAGGACAGATCCACCTATATATCTCAGCAGGAGTTTAGATCTTTTTTGAAGACTTGATATTTTTACAGTGGAATTCCTCTCTTCCATGGTCTGCATATTGCACCCCAAGGAGCCCACTTAGGTGCCACTATTCCCTTTTCAAGTTAGTCTTACTCTGTTATATCTATGGAATCTGTGGTGCTTATCCTCTGGTGCAACAATTTGCTAAAGTCATCCCAAATCCACAAGTATTGACAAACCAGAGCATTAATGTTTTCCTCATCAGAACCTTTCTACACGTGGATAAAATCCAAAACATTTTTGCCAAGATAAGTACTTACAAGTGCTGGAACACTGGCTAAAAGTTTCCCCTCTGCCTTGGTATATTTAGCAAATTATCATGTTAGGAGAGACAGGGACCAAGACATGCCGTTATGCTGTGAAATAGCTGGTCTCAGCTAAAGCAAGACAACTTGAACTGGAAGGAAAAGTTATATGGAGCAAAGACTTAATAGGCTCCAGGATAAGATACTTCAGAAAATAAATCTAAGCATGAGTTTGTAGTCTTGCTTTTCTATTCTTAATATTTTAAGAACTAGTATTATTCAAACACAGCATTTACTAATTCAGCATGTTTACAGAATGGGTAAGACCTCCGGACGTTTCTGAGCTACAACCAATCAATGATGCTTGGATTTGGGCATTCAGTCAAGACAGAGGCAGAGAATGGGACAAAGAAGTCAGTAAGTTGAAAACATCATTTTTGTATTTCTGCATTTTTCCTCTATTCAATCTTAACAATGATGAGAGCTGCTTTTTGGTGCTCTGTCCCTTTTTACTGATGGGTACCAAAGATCCCCCCCAGTGTAATCCCTACTGCCTGAAATTTTACAAGATCCCCACAGCTCTTCAATTACCTTCGTTGGCCTGTCAAGGCTCCAGCATCTCAAATTCAGTTAGCTGGTGTTTGGACCTCTGCCAAGGCCCAGCCTTTGCTCCTAATGACAGCCAGCTGAGGGGACACTGAGAGGGGCTGAATTCAATTTGCAGGCCCTCTAATCTGATTAGGGGAGCAGGGTTTTTATTTTCTCCAAAGTTTGCAGTAGCCAGGATGAATGATGGCCAAAGGATGAGCTGTCAACATCAACAAAGACGTGGAGACAAAAGAAAAAAAATGAGGGGGTATAAATTTTTTAGTTTAGAAGAGAAATGAGTCTGCTGTGATTGACAGCATAGAGATCTGTTGAGTGAATTGTTCAGGTGACAATGTTGTGTTTGCAGAGTGTCACTCTGTGTGGGCTGTTAAAGCAGGAATGGATCCAGCTACCAGGCAGATGGCGAATTCCAAGGAGAGTTTTTTTCTAAATAGATCCAGTGTCCAGTCTCTAATAAATATTGCACTGTTCTCCCATCTGGGTCTAAAGTACCTAATATTTTCTCTGTTTTCTACTTTATGATACTCTATTACAGCTACTCAGCTGCAACGAAAACCTTTTCTGTAGCTACATGCACACTACATTTTTCATTCTTTCACATCTGAGCTTTTTGTCTTCTTACATGGACTTGAGAATCTCTCTGCTAAAGGCATGCATCACTTCATATTAAAGCCCTCTCCTCAAGCATTCAGGTTTTACTTGATTCACTTCATAATACAGTTATGACAGTCCAAAACCACTTTCTCACTACAGTTTTCCTAAGGTTCGACACCTTGCCTGCCTATTTAATCTTTTGTACCAGAACATGAGCCTGAAGGAAGCCAGTAGAGCTATGGCAATTCTGCAGGCTCTGCTCTTCCTCTCACAACGTCTACTGATTCTGCACACATTTATTTCTACTCACTTAAATCAGATCCTGAGGAAAATTATTTAAAGGAAAAGCATTCTCTGATGAACAGGTACAGAACAGGCTTAGACACCAATCGAAAACACCAGCACAAAAGGTCCATAACACGACACAAGAGATATTCATACACTCAGAATTTCTATTTAGAAAGTTTTTGTGGTCTAGAATCCATCCCATAAACCATGAGCAAAGCAAGCACATTTGGAGAAAGAGATGCTAAGGGAGAATCCTGATTCCAGATCTGACCCTGCAGCATCCCAGCATCCTTGACTTGGATAGTAGTGACACCAATATGTTTCACAGCCCTAC
The DNA here is from genome assembly GCF_052056855.1 of Sturnus vulgaris. Classification (NCBI taxonomy): domain Eukaryota; kingdom Metazoa; phylum Chordata; class Aves; order Passeriformes; family Sturnidae; genus Sturnus; species Sturnus vulgaris. The sequence goes on from NC_142243.1 coordinate 47,908,433, forward strand.
AAAGACTGTGCTGACTTTAGCTATCCATGGGAATCCCTCAGAAGGATATATTTTTCAGAAAGAGGGCTTCTGAAGTGGAAAGATAGTATTCTGCCAGCCCCTCATTGTACCTCCAAGGCAACATAAAGGTTAGCAAAAAACTCGGCTCCAGTGACACATAACACCTTTTCTCATCACCCTGTAATATCCACCAAAAAATTTTTCTCATGCTATGAGCACATCAACTGGCAGAGCAGCATGAAGAGACAATTTTGGGTATCGGACTTGAGAAGAGAGTCTGAAGTACTAGCAAGGTAGAATCAAGCCACCACCACTACAGCTCCACCTGAGAGTAGCAAGACAAGCATGGTCTCAGAGATGACCAGGCAGGAGCTGGTCATGTCCCAAGAACTGTGCATCAGTCACAGGAGAAAGGGAACCCAGCATTGCTCAGGCAAGCAGCACCATAGTCCTGTGAAGGGGCAAAAGGAAGTTCCATTATTTCCTTCGTGTCTGAAGGAGTGAAACAGGGGACTGGTTTTGAGATATCTTAAAGATGCTTCAAAAAGAGAAAAGCAGAAGAGCCGAAGAGTGTATATGATATAGAAGGGGCCATTGTTGAAACCACAAAGAAGCAGAGAGAATTAAAACAAAAATGGTAATAAATATCCTCCTATTCTCTCATAAGCAATATCAGGAGTTGCACACAGACTGTCTTTCTAGCAGGAATCTAACTTTGCTAGCAATCTTGACTCACTTGCCATCCTGATATATTTCAGTGCACTTGCCTCAGGTAAGACTTCCCCTAATTATAATTTGGTGTTGGAGAGTCAGTGAAGGGGATCTCTGCCATGTGCAGAGTTCTGTGGTCTCCTGTGCTCGAAAGTGGAGGCTTAGCATTTGGGAAGTAGCTTGTCATCTCATCAAGAATGTGCTTTCTGTCTCTGCCCATATTCAAAGCCTCTGTAAAAATAAATTAATGCTCACAAATGTTCAGCTGGAACATATTAGCTTGTCTGCAAAGATCCCTGATGGTCCCTTGCTCTAACTTCCCTCAGTTCTTGCATTCAACTGGATTAGGCTGTCTCCACAGAACATCCCGGGGCTAAAGGGCCAAGTGAAATGCTTGTTGCCATTATTCTTTTCTCCTGTCTATCTGGGGTCTCCGTGGAGCCAGACAGGAGAGCTGACAGCAGCTGCCTGTGTTGTGCCCTCTGCTTCCCTTGATAATGTTCTGGCAGAGAAGAATGAGAGCAGCCTGACAAAGCTGCAAAGGGGTGAAAAAGAAGAGAAGAGGAAGAAGACGAGCAGATGAAGCTCAGATGAATGAAGAAAGCACATAGGAAAGGAGATACAAAAGCAGATGTAGATGCATCAGCAGGAAGAGCAGCAACAGGGAAGAACAATTTTGGAAAAGGAGATGAAAAGAAAGACACACTGGCCTTCTGGAGCCTGAAGCCAGCACAGAGGACGCTCTTTGCAGTCTAATAGCAATAAGAAAACTCTAACCTTTTATAAGTTACATCTTGAGCTTAGCTATTGCAAGAATCGTGATCCTATTTTACCAATCTCAAGATGTTGTGAATGTTACATGGGTAAGAAATTACAAAGCAAATGTCATAGTAGCAGAAAGGAAAGGCTGCAAAATGAAATTCCCTAATGTTAGAAAGTGGCAGAATTAGTTACTGATGTCTTTTAATCTAAGTTTGTACTGTCACATTTGCTTGCTATTAGCTTTACATATTTATTGAGAATAAAGTGACCAGTATGCAGTCCTTGTCTTTTTATTGGCATCCATCCATTCAAAAGCATTAAATTACGGAACATATAATCCTTTCAGCAACACTGCAAGTTAGATGCCAAGTGTGCATTCCGTATTCTAGATCTATCTTTATAGTCTAATAAGGCTCCAAAAAGCCAAGCCAGACAATGAATGGAGATGGAAAAGGCAAAAGCACTGAATATCCTAAAAAGCCTAAGGATGACAAAATTTCACATGATGGTGCATATGTTTACATCTTACTTGAGGTCATTAATGCAGTTACACCATGAGAATATTTGGCCCATTATTCATAATATCCAGAAGACGAAGAAGAGTATCACACTTAATTGAAACCCTCGTCAAAATGAAAAATTAATTATCCCCCAAAGATTCTCTGTCAATCTGTCTCTTTCTATTTGCTGCACAAGGGTAATATCAGCAAAACGGCTCTGCAAGTCCATGCTACCCAGAAATGTATTACATTATGTAAAAGTAACAAAGGCAGGATCCAAGTCAGGAATTCTGATATGAAGAACACTTTATTCAGAAAATGCCTACTCCAAAAACAAATCTGTTTTAAAAGGGTATTGGATAAGCATCAGGCACTGCAGTTGAAGCATGGTTATCTCAACTCAAAAGAAATACTTCTGAGAAGCAGACACGATAATCACAAAACTATAGGATAGTTCAACAGCCTGGACATTCTGCCAGATAGGGAAAGTTTGGGCTCTGCTTTGAATAAAAGCAACAAAATTCTATGCTGAAAGAAAGGCCCAGAAGGTCATTGCCTGTTTTAGATTTCTGCTGCCTCTACAAACAGTCCAGAGACCCTCCAGGGCAACAGGAAACAAGGGCAGGGACTTCCACATCTGAAATATTGCTGAGGGGTGGTGCAATCATTTCATGTTCATCTCTCTTCTTAACCAGGAAAGCAACAGCATCCCAGGCAGGACTCACACACCTCCAACTCTGGGACTCCTTTTCCAATAGGGACAAGGAAAACTAAACAGAGCACTTTGATAGAAGGCACAGATAACAGGACAGTTGCCATCTGCTCAGGCCCAATCAGAAACATTAATTCAGTTTCTTAGTCTTCCTCAAGCAAAGGCCTACAGTTCTATAGTTTCCATTTGCACAGATATTTGCTTTCTCCCCTGCCGAGCACTAATTCTGAAACAGAAAGAGCAAAGTCCCAAGTGCCTGTTAAAGGCCCCAGTCTACCAAACCTAGAGCAGAGAAAGACCCCTGGCTTCTTTCACTTGCGCCACATTATCACAGAAAGGTGGATTAGAAGTTATCTCAGCTCTGCTTTCTTTCAGAGCTCCTTGGCAACACAGCCACCAAGATATAAATATGCACACACAAAAATTTGCAGCAGGCATATGTGCACGCACACACACAAATGCTAATAGGCAAAAGCATTTCAAGGCATGGGGCAGATATGGCCAGGAAGGCAAAAGACATAATGAAATTCTGGAAAGAAGGGAATATATTATCCTCTTCTTGAAATTTAGCTTTATTTAAGGGTTAAAGAAATCAAAACCCCACTGAAGAAAATAATTAATTTCACAGTTGTCCTACCTACCATCAGCAAGTTTCACACAGATTGCAAGGGCCCATCAGAATTTTCAGGCCTCCATTGTATAAAATATAACTTAAATTAAGAAGACTTAATTTGACTGAAATAAGATTGACAAAGGCCTAACTTAACCTGAGTATTCAATAGCACAATAATTAAAGGGCTGTAGGCAAGAGAGCTTCCTGTCTTGGAGGGTAGCAGGCAAGTAACATTTCAAGGACCATTTATTACTTTTCTACACTTTATGTGGCCATTAGCACTTGCACAAAGTCTGGGCCAAGGACAGTAACACACTAGTTGTTACCATTTCCATTCAGCTATGGTAACAGCACAGGAGGATAACACACACCAGGCATGTACACAATATTCCACCGTGTCCTGTATAAGTAGGGGCCCAGCAAACAAACATACTGCTGTCACTCATGGTGCTCATACTCAAAAGTGGCAAATGAACCCACCACACCAATTCCTTGTGCACAGCAAGTGACAGACTCCTCGCTATCCAGCTCCACAGAGTACCAAAACTTGTTCTCAGCAAAGGCTGCTCACCATAAGCTTCTTATAACCTTGTTTTCTTACAGACCAGCACTTGTGCAGGGAAAGCCTTCTCCATCTCTTTGGATGGGAGATTTCTGACAGGTGATGGCTATTGATGCAAACATTTGGAGAAGATATTCTTTCTCCTGGGTCAGGTGGAACACAGGTTTGGGGTGGCATTTTGGTATATTCTAGCTCACAGTTGTCCTCAGACACACAGGAATCTCTATTTGCTTCCTAATAAGCAGCACCATGTTGGGAGAAGAAGCACTCATGTCAAGAGAGCAATGACGGGATGGTCTTTGGGTATGTTTAAGCTCTTCCCTTGCAGCAGATAGCAATATTTGTTAGCTGCTTCTGCATTGCTTTCTTTCTTTCTGCATATGCAAACTGTGTATTGAATGTAATACAATAAGATGAAGGAATATTTATTCTGAGATGTCTGTATAAAATGTTCGTAAGCCCAGAGGCAACAAATTGTGATCCAGGTTCTGGAAACCTTTCTGTGACTCAGCTTCATCATTGTGAGCAGCATTTCTGAAGTCCACATGGTTCCTGTAGTCTTCAATAAAAGATCAAATATAAGAGTTTGGAGTGGAACACGGGAGTACTGCAAGTGAAAGATGTTCTTCAGGAAACCTAGGTTCCAGGGGGACAGAGATAAGGAAACTATCACTGATTTTGGTCTACTGGTAAAGTTTTTAGAGTAGAAAGTTTAAAATAGAACCCAATTTATTGTGAAGCACAGGGATCCTTGGCCCATGTCTTGAAAAAATGTACAAATCCCCAAATTTCTCTGCTATATGAATTTTTTTCTCTTTACAACTTTAGAAACTCACATTAATTCCAAATTTTGAATGTAGTATTTGAATCCAGGTATTAATATTTATTTTTAATTTGATAAGAAAGAGAACATTTTTTGGGGAAAAAAATCATTAGTTTTTACCTGGACAAAATCCTTTCATTGCCCATGTAGCCATGCCAGAGATATATACTCCTGGATGGTTTTCAGGCAGACTTTTAGACCATCATCCATCTCTTCTGAGATATCTCCTGAACTGCCATTCCCAAACACTATTACTTCTGTCTAACATGTCTCTTTTTGGTCCTCTTGGTCCCCGGGGTCTCAGTCAATATCTGGCTGGGTGAGCAGCCCTGCAGTCCCTTTTGGTTTGTTTTCTGGGAGCTGATAACCCAGAGAATTGATACTTCATCATGAAAGAAGATCAGACTCTTTCCCTAACATGATTCTTCATTAGTGAACTGCTGTATCATGGTCCTTCTATGTTTAACTTCCTCAATTAGTTCAAATAATGAATTTACTGCCAGGGAAGTTTACAAAAGAATGTAATTTTAAATAAATACACACTAAGTAAGTAGTGACTAAGTGCACTCCAAACCTGTATGTGTTCATCTCAGCAGGCTACAGCCAAAGGGCTGTGCAAGGGTGTCACTACAGCCACTGTCACTATTTCTGTGTTACACAAGGGGAAGGAGGGCTCCAAGCTTTGGGAAATCCCTGACTGTTATTTCGGGGTGCTCTGCAATAGTTCCAGATATCTTCTGGTATTCATATCCAGGCATTAGTAAAGAGCTGTTAAATAGTTAATTTCTAGGAAACCTAGAGGTTAGATACTTAAATCTCATCTTCCTTTAAACTCTCATAAAAAGTAGAATACATTTACATGATCATCTACAAAGGCAGAATTATTTGTATAAACTAGGTACTATTGTTTCTTCTTAAAATAGCAGATACTGACAAAGTGATCCATTTTTTGTGTGCTTTGTACATAAATCTTAGGCATATCTTATGTAAATCTTATCTTGGGTATAAATCTTATGGAGTTAAGCCATTTTCAATAGCATGCTTTCCTCACAAATCTGGATTTAAGTGACAATGAAGTCTTTTATATTCTTAATATTCTTTGTTCAGTTAAACTGTTCAACTTTCAAAAGCTCTGAAATTACTTGGTATTTTGAAAGATGTTTGTTCCATGGTATTTATTAAAGACACTCTTGCCTTTCTGCAGGTCTTTGCTTTGATTATTATCTTTAATCCAGAAAAGCAGATAATTACATAAAGTTTTCACATAAGGTTTCAACATAGAAACTAACATTTCCAGTTTTAATGTCTTCTTTGAACAGTTAAAACATTTTCAGGGAATCAGAATTAATACTCTGAGACTTCTTTCAAGGAAAAAAAAAGAACAACAAATAAAATGAAGTAGAGAAAAAATTGTTTTCATGTTTTTTTATTCTTGTCCCCTAGAAAGCCATAAGAAGGTAAGCAAAAGAAGATCTTATCACAGTCTAAATTGTCTTCATTTTCCTGTAGGTAAAGAGAAAATGACCAAATGTTCTACATGAGGATTTTTCTAATGAAAACTCCCATAAACTCTACTATGTCTAGTTCAGGGTAGGGTCTCTGTATCTCATTATTACAGTGTTGAATATTGAAAATCTCCAGAAGTGACCCAGTGGGTAGTTTGCTATGTGTGTCAAGACCTCCCTAATTACTGAAGTAAGTTCAAATATCTTCACATTCTGTAGACCTGGACTCACTTAGAGGTTTGATCTGATTTTTTTCAAACAGGAGTCACTTTTTTTCTAAGAATTTTTAGTAAATATATTTTAATTATCATGGTGCAGCACAGAGCATTGAGGCCTTGACCATACGAAACACTCCATGGTAGAGGGTGTGGAGTCCCTCAATATCTTGGTGGAACATCTGTGCTCTTCAGAATGCCTCTCCCCAGGTGCCCACTCACAAGAGCAAGAATCAGGACACAGCTCTTATATCCTGCATTTAAAGTCTAGAAAGATGAGCATGGATCCAGAAGCAAGGCAAAACTTATCTCATTAATACAATGGTTTTTAAGGGTAGCCCTTATCCTTTGGATTTACTTGATTTTTATTTAAATTCTAATGCTGAAAACATTAGGAATGCTACTTGCTATTTCCTAAGCACTCCTTCCAGGCTCAGAAGAAAGGTCAAGGTTATTATTCTTTATAATCCATCACAAGAAATTTTCAGATATCAGCAGTGACATTTTAGTAATTTTTTGTGACACCTTAAGCCTGAAAACTGCGTATTGTTTTCCAGGGAAGGATAGCAAATAAAGTCCTCAGTTTGAGTTCCTGCCACTTGGGTCAGGATAGGTGCTTCTTCCTAAACCAAAACATACACGTATATGTACATAAATAAGAGAAAGGAGGAAGAGACAATTTCTCAACTGCTCTCTGAAGAAAGCTCTGATGAAATTTTTACTTATTTTTTTACTTGATTTTTTACTTTTTACTTATTTATTTTTACTTAATTTTTACTTAAAAAATGCTCCCAAATCAATTTATCGCAGGCAACAAGGGGAGGAGGGAGGACAAGGAGGGCTGCATTTTCCCTGATCAGCAGTTTTCCATTGCCCTCCCCTCCTTCCTTCCCTCCCCATCAGCAGGTTGCAGATAGCATCTGGGGTCTGAAAAAAACCTGACCCCGTGGCAGGGCACCTCTGGGTGCTTGAATGGGCAGTGAAAGCCTTGGCTGGCAATGCTAAATACATGTAGTCCTAGTCCCTTTCCACCACATTGCCTTCCAGCAGAGTGAGAGCAGGGCTCCCATATCAGTTTAGCATACCAGAGACTTAGAGGGGCTTACCAGGCTGCTCTGTTTAGGGGATAAAAGATGGGAGCTTGGCAGGAATAAACATATCACTCGGGGAGCTTGCTCCACGGGGCCTGATTTCCCTCTCGCGTCAGCTCCCTGTTGGCGCAGCTCCCCAGATGCTGCAGCACTAATCCTGATTTATGCTGAATTTCGATGGGCGCAGGACCAACCCCTTTATAGCCCCCAGGAGCTGCCTGGTCGCCCACTGACAACTCAGGAAGAGAGGAAGCTTGTCCTCCTTGTGCTTGCCGAAACAAAAGGTGTAACTTAAGCAATTTTCTAGCTTCTTGGGTGGGGGCACATTGCTTTGCACGTGTTTGTGAAGCACTGTTTAACACTGCTGGGAGTCAATGCACACGGCAGGGAGCCTGGAGATCCCAGTGCTCACCGGGATTAGGAACCGGGGGGTGGGGGGGAAAGCTCTGCTCCTCTGCTCCTTCCTTTGAGGCTGGGTTAGAAAAATCAGTTGTGATTTCAAAGCTAGAAATATCTACAGGGCACACTCTTCAGTGAGTGGACACCTGACACTTTCTGTCACTGGGGGGGTTCATGGTGACTGCACCATCCCTGAAAGATGCACATCGTCTTATGAGTGAGTGGAGGACTGCTTACAGGCCCTCCTGATAGAAATACTGGGAGAACTAGGTCATTTATTTATGGTGGCTCCAAGATATCAGAATATCTGAGCTGGCCCTTAGCAGTAAGTTTTCTTTCAAATCGCTAGCTTTTCATTTTAAAAGGGAAGTCTGGCACCATTGTTTCCATGTTGTTTCTCACACATCTCTTGACTTTTTGTCTTTCTCAAAAGGTAAAAGTGGGGGAAAAAATTCCCCAAGACTTTGCAAAGGCTCTTAATGGACTTTCCAGAGAGACCTGCTCAACAAGACTATGTGCAACAGGCTGGGATAGCTGAGCACACATGAACACTTCATGTCCATTGCACAATGCACAGATCAGCATCTCCTCCAGACCTCAATGGGAAGTCCCTCAAGGGCAAAGCCCTCCTGGAATATGTTTTGGAGGTAAGTTATCACTCTTCTCCTTCTCCACCCCTTCCCTCTGCTCAGTCATGGCAGCAGGATTTGGCTTGAGCCCGTGATGCCCAAGAAACTGCAGGATCTCTTGCAGATGTTTGGTAACACATCAGCAGCACGGCCCAACACAATGTAATAAAATTCTCCCCCAATCTCCCCCAGACGTTACCTAATTGATAAAGTGGCCGTCTCGCGCCACAGCAGCTCCCTCCCCAACTCGTGCTGCACAGCCAGGCTCTGTTCCCTTTGGCCATGACCTCATGCCAGCACTCGCCGCCCATGCATCATGCTGCCTGCAAGCTTCCTCTTCCACACCAGATACACATGGCTCAGATAAACTCCTTCAGCAATACAAGAAAAATAAAAATAATTAAAATAGCTCCTAACCTTTGTGAAGCTCCTGCCCCAGGCCCCCATTCCTGGTGAGAGTTGCTGGCCATGGGATTCAGTGTGGAGTCTATCTCAGCAGCCTCTAGCCTACTGCTGTTTGCTGGCAAAATCCACAGAGGGAGAAGACTAAGAAATGCAAAGGTTTCTGCTATAACTTCCAGACATGAATACCAAAGTTACTCTCACTTAGGCAAAGTGGACATGCATAGGTGGAGTTTCCATGGAGTCAGGCTCACTGGCAAAAATCTGACATAAGTCAGTTGGTGGGGCTGTAGCTAAATTTGTAGTGAGTTTTATTTACTCAGTAGTGTACCTAATGCAGATACACTACTGAGTAAACTGAGTAAACAGGAAAACTAAGCTGTGCATAGGGGAAAATCTATGCAAGCAGGTTTAGCAGCTAAAGAGCTATTTTCTTATTTTTTTTGTTAGTAGCTTCTAATTTGAGATTACCTCCCAATTTTGCCCCCTCAGTACATAGTCTAAAATGTCTTTTTGTCATGTGATCTCCCCTGTGACCTGAAAGCTGAATTCAATTATCCTTCACTACCTAGTCTATAGATCTGTAATGGAAAAGACAGCTGTTAATTCCCTATCATCCTTACCCATGGTGGGTCTTAGCAAAGTTTTCACATGAATGGAATTACTGAATCTTGCAATCATACATTGACCAAAATTATCTATAAAATCCTGTGGAATTTAGCAAATAAGATCAGAAAAAAATTGATCTGAAACATTTTCTGAATTATATATTTTACAAAAATAATTTTAAGGTTTTTTAAAAAATTGTTCCTATTCGAAATACAATTTTGTTTCCAAGTCTCTCTTTCAATTATAAAAGAACGCCCTCAAAAATCATGCAAAGATCACCCAAAGAACCTGTATCTGTGCATCTGTACATGTACATGTCCACACAAACATAATAGCAGAGAGAGAAACAGAGAAAATTAGAACCCACAAAGAACATTATCTCCCATTAATTTAAGTTAAAGCTAATACTGAAGATTTTTCCATTCTGGTTTCTCAGTTCAGATATCACACAAAAGATATAGAGATCAACTATTAATTCTCAATGCTTACATACAATATCCTTTATTCCTCCCACAATGAAAACCCAACTAGGAGCATCTAGGCTCTGAAGTCTAAATCAGTATTTATGAATGACAGGAAATTGTAAATTTTTGAACCTAAAAGCACAAAAGAAAAGAATAGTAACAGAGGTTTTCTTCTGTTAATGCCAATAATGTAATTAATGTCCATGCATTAACTACAGGCACTGATTCTCACACACTTAATACAGGACACTGTGGGCTTTTGTGGAATGTTTAAAGAAGGGGTTATTCAGTTCCCATAACATTCCTCATCCTGCCATTTCTCTGGCTGCAGGAAATGAAGGGCTGTTAAGTCCCTGAATATGAACACACCATCAGGAAGAGCACATCTGCTTGCATCCTAGATCCCTTGGCATTATTCTCTCCCCCTGCAAGATCAGATGGCTACAAACAAGATTTTATTTTCTTCCTCTCTCTCTCTCACTCATGGAAAGCATGTCCATAACTCCCCCAAGAATAAACAACCCCACAGCTAATCTTCCCACTCCTTGGGACAGTTTGTTGAAATTAGTGAAAGGATGTAGACGTTGCACAGACTGCTTGATAAGAGTTATAAGCACTATTTTGTTATTGCTAAAGAGAGGGAGCATAACTTTTCTGTCTCCAATGACTTCAAAACACAACATTCTCCCTCATGTCTATCTCCCGACCTACTCTATTTACATTAAATATAAGTAAGCATGGGGATATGCACATGGAAGGAAAATAAATGGCTTCCAGGAGGAGGATGTTTTGCTTATTGTATACATTTTTTGATGATGTGGCAATATAAACCAGAAACTCAAAAATGAGAACTCCGAAAGCACCACTAGAACTAAAAAAAAACCCTCAAACAAACAATAGAGCTTGTGGTGATGGTTATTTTCCTTGAAATACCAATATATACCTGATACCAGGTAAGGAAATACAGGTATCCATTAGCAACATGCATCTAGGATTAGATGTAACAAATTATATGGGCAATTTTACCTTGGTTTTTCTCAGGTACATGTGATGCTAAAGTCAGCCTACTAATTTACTTGGCAGTTAAACTCAAATATTAGCTAAAAGGTAGCACCAGCAGCAGAGTACAACCAGTGCTGTTTTAAGACTGAGAAATCAATGTCTGTTGGGACAGGTGCTCCATTGCACCCCATTGCACCCCATCCAAAGGCAGTACTGGTGCAGATGGTGGGTGCTGAGTGTACGAGCACTGGTGTGATCCATTTTCTGCAGCTGCCTGGAGAGTGAGATATGTGACATGTATTTAGGCTGCAGCTGCTCTGAGGCAGACCAAGAGACTGTCTCTACATTTCGTATCAACTCAAGTGGCGCAGGATCTCTGACTGAGGCTCCTTGGAGCTGCAGCAACAGATAACGAGCTGTCGTCATCCCTGTCAGCAAGAATAGATGTAAGTGGAAAAATCCTTCAGCTAACGTTGTTCTGGCACTTGCTGAATGTGCAGGGAAGGTAGAAAAATGGAGAGCAGTGACTAACAGTGGGGAGAGATAAAAGTGGGATTTTTCATATCTGATTTCACAGACTCTTGATGACCTTTTTCTTTCCCATTGGCTTGGGATTTTGCTACATTTATTTACGCTCAAAGGAGGCAATTTATCTGATGCCATTTGTTCTTCGACCAAACAGCACCTAAAAAGGAACTTCATGCTGCTATTAAAATTACTGTGCAATTAAGCACCAATTAATTAGAATAGCTTTATTAACTGTGTTACGTCTTTGGAGATAACTTTGGACATAAGTGACTCCAGTTTAGTTTTAGGATATAATTCAACACCAACTCTAAATCCAGTACAGTTGAACTTACAAATATCAATCTATAACATAAAAGTGAAAATGACATATTGAAGTTTAAGAGAAATGTATCTGAATGGCAAAATATTTGGAGTGAAAATCAAGCAGTAACGTATCTGCCTTCAAAATCCAAAATTTATAATTAATGGAGTGTGTGCAAATCTGTAGTGGCTGTTATACTTTGAGATGTATAAAATTACTGAAAAATACATATTCTGTCCAGCAGAGCAGTTGCAAAAATATTGCAGTGCAGTCTTTATAACCACACACTTCTGTGTGGTTTTTGCTGGTATGGCAGTATGGGAGCTGGACAGCAGATGCTGTGTACAACTGCACACCTTGATGGAACACAAACAACTAACACAGTATTTCTTACTGTGTCACACAGCAAAATATTTGTTGCTATTATTTGCTTGGTTTTGAAAGATATGTAGGAAAACAATGTAGTCTAAATCATATGGGGTTTGATTTTATATATTAAAAAAATTATGGTTAGGTAATGAATATTAACTCTGAGCATTCTGAAAAGCAATGCAGCTTACCTAGCAATGAAATGCATGAATGCTGCCACAGTTACTGGGATTTCACTCAATGGGCAGCTTGTCTTTTTTCTTTATTCCTTTGATATATTCTAAACTATTTCTTTCACACAGGCACGACAGTTTGGGCCAAGCCCTGTACACTGCTTAGAGAGCATGATTAGCCTTCTGCATGTACTGGTTCCATAGAAATACACGCAGGCATGTGCATATATATTTGTGTTTGTCTACACACATGCTGTGTGCATATGCACACAGACTCCCATGCATCATCTATTTTAATTTGCATTATTAGAAAAATTTAGGAAACCAAGGAAGAATGTGATGTGCTATTTCCTTCTGTGCAAAAGGAAATAGCATTATTATGCAGCTTATTTATGCAAAATAAGATGCAAAGACTGGCTTTTAAAATTTTGCTGTAGTGATAGATATTTGCAACTGTACAACTGGTGATACACCTTCAGCATAACATGCTTGCTAACCCTGTCACTTTTCTATGTCATGCAGTCATGTGTTTGTAATCAGAGGTCCATGGACCTGGCAAGAAAATCACTCCCTTTCCAGCTGTTCTGTCCTTTTACCAGCATCACATTTGGAGAGCAAACTGTAAATAAGGATTGATGAAGCTTCCACACGTACCAAATTTCCAACTTCAAAAGCTTTTCTGCTTCTGAAGTTAATGGCTGATTTCCCTCTAGGTTCACTTTTCATGTTTTTACTATATGCCATTCTAGACTATTGGTGTTTGCGGCTATTGTACAAGGACCCAGAAACATATTCTTCATGGTTCAGAGTTTCAGACCACATGTGTGTTCATAGTAAAAGGCTAAATAAGTGCTTCACAGCAAAGCTTTTTATGTTACAAAAAACACTCTCAGGTTTAGAAGGTGCAATGAACCTTGTCTTTCAAGAATTGCCAGAGATTTCTGGGTGTTTCTGAACTTTTGAGACAAACATATCCAGAATCTGTGATAATAGAGCTCCTTCAAAATCAGAATCACTCAGTCTTCCCCTGCAGCTGAAGCAGGGTCACCTAGAGGAAGCTGTTCAGGACTGTATCCAGCTGCATTTTTAATATCTCCAAGGATGAAGAATCTAGCACCTTCCTGGTCAATTCATGCCAGTGCTTCACCACCCTCACTGTGAAAAAGTGTTTCCTGATGTTCATACAAAGCCTCCTGTGTTTTATGGATGCGTATTGCTTCTGGTCCTGTCACTGGGTACCACTGGAAAGAGCCTGTCTCTGTCTTCTTCATTCCTTCCTGACAAGTATTTATGAGTCAACCATTAAGCTGATTCTTCACTGAGGAAAATGTAGAGAGAGGTATCCCAGGGAGAGCTGACCTTCTCCACACTGAACACAGTGGACAAAATCCTGCTTATAGATGCCACAAGTTTATCAAAAGTAACTCCATTCTGGAAACCAGACTCTCATGATGGTTTCATCTTCAGTGTAGAGCAGCAGAAGAACAAACATAAATAAAATCCTCACTCTGCAATATTCTTGAAGTGGACATAGCCTTTAAAACTGAGATCACCTGAGAACCAAGAGGGGGTTTGGCACTGCAGGCACAATATTGGAAGAACTCCATCTCTGCCCTGAAGTCTTACTACCATATCATCAAGCTAATTCAGCATTTGAGCTGACATCCCATAAATGTTTGCTTCTTCTTCTGTGATAAACAAATAACCTTCTTCTCCTTTGGCTTCTGTTCTCTCTGATCTTAACAGCACATCCAAGTGTATCACCCACTCAGGTGAACATATTCACATCCTGGTGATTCGGCCCAGATCTGAGCATGAATCCTGTCTCAGCAGTTTTCCTAGAACATCCGTTGAAACTGTTTATCAAGATGAGTCTCTGACTGTGTTTTTTCTTCCCACACCATCTATGTTTACACAAAAAAATTCAGCAGTAAATATAGAAAACATACATATTTACAACTCTAAATCAAATAGGGACAAATGGCATAACAAATGCTTTCCAATTTGCTCATTTTTTACTTATTTGCAATTCTGCCCACAGAAACCATCCCACAAAGATGTAGTGTCATCCTCTTGCTTATATTATGCATGCATACATGCTAGTGAAAATAACTTCGATAACTATATTTTTTTGTTGCATTGCTCAAGATAAAGTAGGATGAGAAAGAAAAACAGGTAATCAAGCCCTAATCATCAGCATTTAAAGATAGCTGTCTTCAAAACTCAGGAGACAGATATGGCACAGCTCAATGGCCCCTGTACAGGCAACCAACAGACATGTCCTATGACACCTGGGGCATTGGAAGAAGGCTGGCAGATATTGTAGAAAAGTATGGGAGACCCAGGCCAAGCGACCAGCAAATTAAACCCAGATGTGGTGCCCTGGGAACATATCAAACAGCACATACACACCTAAGGTGAACAAATGAGTCAGGGTTGGCCATCCCCCAAGAGTCTATAGCCAGGCAATGCGGGCAAAGAATCTATCCCCTCAGGTCCAACAGGGGCCTTACAGAAAGGTGCCTGTTGAGCTATTCGAGCATATTTAAAGGGTTTAAATCCAAACTGCCAAACTGTGGGTCAATGTAGGAGATTGTGTTTCAGTAGTTTCTACAGTTGCTTTCCACTCCATATGAAAGAGTTGTAGTGCGTATGAGAGAGGTACCAAACAAACACCTCTGGCAAATTATTCCATTATTATGTAGGTGAGTGCCAGTTCCAAAAAATCCAGGTGCTTTGTACAGTGGAACATGGTCAAGGGACCCAGCCAAAGAATACTTTCCCTAAGCATGTCCTAGCCCTGCAGCTGGGGCAACTGCTCTGTATGCCTGCATCCCTTCTGGTGACAGTGACCATTCTAACCACTCTGAGATAAAAAATACCATTACCATGAGATTTCATTTTCTTCTTACTGAAAAAGGAAAGGAAAAAACAACAACAACAACATAAAGAGTAACTACATTCTTCAAAAATAAGTTTGAAGCATTTTAGGAGAGAAAAATAAAAATATATAAATTCATCTTCATGAAATTTAAGTTGTTCTTAGTTGTGTACTCAATAGTCAAAAACTGTAATGCAAAACAAAACAAAGAAAATTGTTCACATACCCCTTTTAAATGTAGATTAAATTAAATTAAATCAACTTCTAATTTAACTGAATTGGATGAATCTTCTAAAAATGGAAATGAAACAAAGAAAGCAGAAATTTGACCACAATTACAGGCAAGCTGTTGATGGTAAATATGGCTTCCAAAGATGTTTGGGAATCAGATATGTACAAAGTTTCATATTCAAATCTGTGCCAGAGCAACAAGCTATGACTCACTTAGGATCCAGCTGTTCAAGACAGTCTTTTAAATACAAAGGTGAGAAAGAGCAGAAGCAGAAAGTGGAAGAAGCAACCCTACCTATTTTGTTGAGTAGGTCTTCCAAAAGTTGACAGCCCTTCTCTGTACACTGACAGAAATTTACACAAAAATATGAGAGTAGGAAGTCTCATGTTGACTTTTGTGGAAAAAAGCATACATAAAAATGGACAACTGGGTCTGCTAGTACACAATGCTGTCAGCAGACATTGCCAGCTCAGAGGAGATATTTCTCACAGTGATAGAGCATACATTTGCATGTTATAAACACTGTGAGTGTTATCTATTTTAGATACAACACAAGATTTGTACTTCAAGGCACTCTGGCAGACTAAAGCAGATGTTCCAATAAAAGTATATTTATCCAAATAATATTTTCAAGTATCCTGACATATATCTTTGCCTAACACCATTTATACAGCAATCAAGACTAAATTTATGTAGCAGTTATTCTACACAAGCATATCAGGCATTCTGCACATAGGTGACCAAAACCATCAATGCATTAAAGCAGATTTCCTGCCTAGATGCCATTGGATGTGACAAGACCAAAATAAAACCATGGGCCTCTTGTAAACTTTAGTCACCATATTAACACCCAGGAGAAAAGCTCTGGGTGATTCCAATCTTGTTTAAGAGTGTTCAGCTGTAGATACTTACAGGATGTTCTGCCCCTGCTGATTGCTCATTATCCAAAATTAGCTCTCAGAGCAGTCTTTGCCATAGTATCTGGCAAAGTGGAAACTGGACCTGTTTTCAAGAGCTTTTGACATTCTCAGGACCTCCGCTCTTCCAGGAATGCATGCCTTCACTGAGCAGGACATTACACAACTTTCTGCAGAGAGGAGTCAAGAGAGTTGTTACTCAATGTCAAAACAAATCCCTGGAACAGTGAGGCAACGTTGGTTTTGCTGCTTTCCTGATAATACTCACTAGATTATATGGGGTTTAGCTCTAGCTTCATGGCTTTCAACAGGTTCTGTACTAGGACCAATTGGTCTTGGACACAATAGTTCCAATCCTAGAGGCTTTTTGAAAGCAAAATATTGGTGATATTTTTCCAACATTTAAAGAAAAAAGTGAAACACTTGTGCTTTCCTGAAAATATATACCTGATGTAAAACCTACCCCTTGTAGATTATGAAACTACTCACAGAATATAAGTACATAAGCCTACAAAACCAATAGCTCTTCAGTCAAGACAGGGAAGAAAACATAAGTATTTTATATATATTAAACCTATTTAGTGCATCTTCTATAATTTATTTTAGCTGGTAATTCAAATTCCTGCTAAGGTCATGCTTACAGTTCTTAAGCCCTGGAAGCATATAAAAACAAATTACATTTTGAGGCTCCTTTCAAACTTTTCCTTAAACAAAAAGAGGTTGCAGTAGCTGCTGACTTGATGCTAGTAAGATGATGTGCTGATGTAGTTTATTGGCTGTAACCCTTTTCAACAATTTTTGTGGTAACTGAGCTGATAAGCTGCTGGCAGGGTTTTATTCTTAAAGGAAAATGAATTTTTTGCCACCACCTGAGATATATCACAAATTTTCTCATCTGAAGAGGTTTGATTATTTTATATCATTTGTTGTTTTGCTATTGTAAAAATATTTGCATTTGTGTGTTTTTAATTTATTGCTGTATCATAGTAAATAATTTGATTTACATATGTTATATACACATTGCATACAAAATTTTTAAAAATGCAGCCTGAACAAAAACTGAACACAGAAGAACAGCAAATAGACCAGATTAATAAAGTTGAAACCCAACATTTCTCACCTTTTGAAGATGAAGATCTAGTTTTCTAGGTGAAATATTTCAATTATTTTACAGAACATGTTTTTTGCTATTCCCCATGAAAATTTCCTGTAGAATGCTATACTTAGATTGGCTTTGTGATAGGAATGGAAATGTGCTCACTTTGAGTACTTAAAAAAAAAATCACATCCTGTCATTTATTTTTTTAATTATTTCTGCTTCTTGTCACCTCATAGCATGATTTTTTTTAACCTTTTGATAACCATTTCTTGGTATTGCTGCATTTTTCCATATGAAAATTTCTTCTAATGCAGCCATTACGTAAATAAATATGTCTACAGTATACTTTACTATGTTACAGAAGGAAGTTTTAAAACATATGCTTCTTATAATTCCTATAAAAATTAATGAAACACTCATTCTTATACAGTGGGTTTAGCTTAACTTTGAAAAACTATGTGAAAACACTAAACTAAAATAAATGAGATTGCTGTTAATGTAAAATATCCATTTGAAATACTTTGGTATTTAAATTTAGCTTGTTCGGCCTCTGGCGTATGAGTTTGGAGGTAAGCCAGATTCTCTTAAAAATAACAGTACTATGCAAATCCAGAACGGACCCTTTTGGGCTAAAGCTGTGCATTTTTTGCATCAACTGTCTTTTTGTGTGAGTGAGGGGAAAAAACTTCTTAAACATTAAAATCGCAGTGTGGGAATGCCAACAAAAAGATTCACGCTTTTCCAGTTGATTCTGTCTGGCTTTTCTCAAATCCTGATAATTTCTCCCATGGAAGATGTAGTCTCCACTAAAATGGCTGTAATTAAAAACAGTGATTCCGTACTGGTGCTGGTCCCAGCCTGTGGTCATGGCATGGATGGATGGCAGCAAGGAGCCTGAAGCAGAGCCATTGCGGCTGCTCCCACATGGCCACACCCATCGCTCATGAGCTACAGGCACACAGGGCTGTTCATCCAAAACACAGAGGAGGTGATGAGTCCCAGTGGCACCAAGAGGTGGTTGGTTTGGGGTCTCCCAGTCCCTGTTGAGCAGGGTCAAGCAGGCAGGGGAGGGGAGTTTGTCTTGGGGACCAGGTATCAATCCTACTCACAGTGGATCTATCTCCCTGGGCAAAATGGGAAAGCTGGTGTGGGTGTCATGGACACATCATAGGGTGTCTCGAGTAATGTCACTGCCATTCCACATTTTGGACTGGATCTGAAGATCTGCAACAGCTCTGCATGGAACTTGTGTCTAGAGACAAGTTGAAAATACTATGGCAATTGCTCAGGTGATGGAGAAGCCATAGTCATTCATTCTGGGCAAAACCAGAGGGAGAAAAGTGGAAGAGAGATTCCTGGCTCTCTAGTGCTAGCGCTAGACAGAAGAAAACCCTCTCATATTTATGAGTGATCAGCACTCTCCACAGAGAGTCTTTAAGACCATGTCTTTGTGGTGACTTGTCCGGCACTCCCGCTCCACTGAGTCTGCTCTCCACCTGAGTGGGCATTTCTCAAAATAAAAGATACTTCACAACTCAGCATAAAGGTCATATCTATGGGTGAAGCACCCTGTACAGCATCTGTCATAGAAACTCATTTCAGTAATGCATTTTTCTCCACTTGTACAAAAATGTTTGAATAAGCAATGTAATTGTTATCGGGCAACTGCTGAAAGAGCAGGTACATCGGGAAGAGTTCAGTACAAAGCACAAGAAAGACAAGCAGAGCAGCACAGTTCAACTTTCCCCATGGAAGACAGATCTCTGATTTTTGACTCTCAAATAAGACAGGAAGTGATGAAACCTGATCAAAAGGCAGTTTGAACAATGTACAACTTCCACTTGGAGCAGCCCACAGCTGGCTAGCCTTTTCCAGGATCAGATCAATATTTGGCAGAGGCTACTACTGTTTGCTTCCAACTTGAGTCATTAAGAAAGAGCAAAGTTTTTCAGGTCATATGCACAACTCCTCCAGAAGGAAAAGTGAAAAACCTGAGTATTTGCCAAATTGAGGGATATAAAAATGATATAATATTGCAGTTGTTTTACAAGAAGCAACTTTCCCTAACATTACACAATCTTATTATGAATAGCATTAGCCTCCTTAGAAATGGCACTCTACATAAACGTTCAGGCAAATTTATTCTTGACCAGCCTGTTACTATCTAGGACACTTCCCAAATCAATCAAACCCTCCTGTAATGGAAATATTTCATAGCAAAAATTGTCATTCCTTGTAAAAAGGGAAATCCATTTCACTGCTTGATATATCACATCAATAAAAAAATCACATATTTGACAAGACGATAGTTTTTTTTCAAAGTGGCTGGGATTATGGGGGGAGGAGTGGCAGAGATTAGTGTTAGAAGATTAGAATCACTGCCTGCAACTCACCTTTTGAATGGTGTATTATGGTATCCAATAAAGAAAATCTACTGTGGCTTTCATCAGTTTCTCTTTTAGTACTAACAGAGCAGGGATGAAACGGAATTTTTGTGTAGAAAAACATCAACAAATGGAAAAAACAATTATAGCTTGCACATTTTTTCTATTTTTGTTGGCATTTTTCTTCCAAAGGGCTGGAAATACCCAAAGATCAAGGTTGTGCCTTGGGGATGGGACAGCTTCTCCCTGCCTTTGCATCAGACATGGAGGGATAGGGATAACTTGTGTTCTGAAAACCAGTTTCTTAGAAGTGGTTGTGGAGACAGGTTACATTTTCCCTTGTGGCAGCATGTCTCTGGAAGTAAGGATATTGGAAGGCTGGAATAAGGCTGGTACGAGGCATGCTGAAACCCAGGTCCAGCTCTTTGACAACAAGAAGCTGAACAAACCCAAGTTAGCAGTTCAAAAAACACCTGTGACATCTCAGAGCATCAAACAAGTGCTGTGCAGACACAGCTGCTGCAGAAGTGAGATACAGACTGATCTGGCAGGGCAGCCACTGTAATTCACTCCAACTTGTTGCAAGCACTGACAGAAGCAGCAAAATGTGTTTCAGGATAAATAATACCCTGTTTTGATTTAGCCCTTCTTTCAGCAAAACAAGGCAGATATTCCCTCTGGAAGGTTTGAAGCTGCTGTCAAAAGGCACAGATCATCTGCCTGGGGTTTGCCTAGCTTTCCCTAGCTCCTTTCATGGTAAGGCTAAAGGGGAAAGGCTGCGTGTATATGGTTATCTCTGGTGGTGGGGACTTGCCTGGCCTGCTGCTCATCTTCCTGGTGTTCTTCAGAAGGAACAGGATGGCAGACATGTGCCAGGCCAAGGGGGTAAGGATAACACCCTCTGAGGCAGTGGTGGTGGGAAGCAGGCAGAGGTTCACATGGGAGGGGAGCAGGACCACCAAATAACTCCCAGTTCCTCCAACATCCCACAGATCAGATAGCAAAGTCCTGCTTCAGTGCTGGGCACAAAGAGGAGTGGAGGGACCCAGGCATGGAGGCCAACTGTGCAAAACCCCTCCTGCTTGGGGACAACGATACTGCTACAAGTCATTTACAAATGGTAGGGGGACAGATCTCCCTGAAGTATCAGTCCCACAACAAACTTACCATGTAGCATCTTTTTAATCTATGGCTTCCCTGCTTCCAGTTTCCCCTACATGTATCCTTCTCCCTGCTTGCCTCCCAGCAGATCCTGTGTGTGCACAGCATTTGTCCCATCTCAGCAACAGCATGTAGTCAGTTCAACGTCTGCATCAAGGGCAGCCTGGCATGTGGCAACCTCTCCTCCAGCCCTGACACTGACTTCCTGACCCATGCAGGAGGCCTTGGAGATGTCAGGTACAATACCCTGCAGATACCTGGAAGAACCAGGCAGAAAATGAGCTGCTCTAATAATAGGAAAATAAAAAGCTCAGGACGTTCAAATATGCATAATTAAGACTGGACCTAGCCCTAAGCATTATCAGCTTTTGGCTGAGGGTCTGTCTTGCTTAGAGCTTGGCTGAGAGGAGCATTCCTCAGCCTTTAGAAGCTTTAGGAATGAGAAGACTGACATAGAAGTTTCATCTCTTTGATGGAGAAGCAAAGCTGAGTGGTAAAAGGCCAGGTTAAGCATTAAGCAATCTGGTCTAGTGGAAGGTGTCCCATGGCAGAGGGGACTGGATCAAAATGATCTTCAAGGTCTCTTCCAACCCAAACAATTCTGTGATTCTATGAAAAACTGTCCCACAGGCCTTGCATGGCAATGTAGAAGTGGCTTTTCCATTATCTGACAAAGGTTGCCTGAAACCCCATTCAATGCATGTGGGCATGTCTCTGAAAAAGGAGGGGCAGAGCCGTGCTTTGTGTCTTCTCTGTCTGGCAGAGAAGCACAAGGGAAGGGAGGCCAGCACAGAGTTACATGCACGAAATTAAGGACAAGCAGGGTGGGTGTGAAATATTATTAATAATTTCATGTCAATCCACAAAAAAAGTGTTAAATAAACAATTATTTTTGACCTATAAAATAATCTATTCCCATGAATTCCCTCCTTAAAAGCCTATATTTTCTTACCTCTTTCTATCAGTAACAACTGAATTTCACATATCTATTCCCACAATGGAAGTTTCAATAAAACTTTTTTTACTGGCCAATTTTTAACCCTTATGTAGTCTCAAACTGGAGAGTTAATTCAGGTGGAAACTGTGGCAGAACTGAGTATTATAGAGAAGTACTTTCTACAGAAGGAGATCATTTAAATTTGGCTCTTCTGTGGTTACAGAAAAGGCAAGAAATTCTGCAGCACATCCTCTACAGTTCTTTGCTCTCCCTAACATTTCTAATTTTTATTCACTCCTAAGGTTAAAAAAGAAATTTGTGGGAAGAAAAAATAACCAAACCAACAAACCACATGCACACATACAAATTCACCCAGAAAAATGATTGTAAAAACAGACTTCTCCCACATAAGATAAAGAATGCCATTTTCTTTTCAGCAAAACTTTCCCTGGAGCTGAACGAAGGGCAGGATTGCCCCCCACTCATGGCATAGCAAAGCACCCTACATTTAATACTTTCTGGATCTCTCCCCATTCACTTTAGAACCTTGGTGGCCTTCTGTTTTGACATCTGCTTCCCTTATCTGTAATCAGTTTTTCTGATAGACATTTCCCCTGAGAGCAGAGATGCTGCCTAACAGATTTTTTTTTAAACCAACTACTACTTAGTAGTCATGAAATTATCTTTGTGGCCTGCAATGGTGAGAGACACTGTTCCTAACATTCCCATGCAGGACACTGTTCCTAACATTCCCATGCAGACAGCTAAGTCTCACTCAGCTTTATCTGATTTGCTCTATTTTGCTCTTTATACTCTCATAGCATAATGACATAATGACCACAATATGTTTTTGTTAAACCTGCAATTAAGCACAATATCCCAAGGCACCAAATTATCAGGGAATGCATTGTAAGTAATTATTAAATAAGACGGTAATTTCCTACAGCTTGTATCAAGAGTTACAATATCTGCCAGAGCAAGGAACTAAACTTGGAACATGCAAAGGAGCAGTTTTACAGTATGTTGATCAGAATCCTTCAGAAGAAAGCATCACTCATCCAAGTGCAAGGTTTTCTAGAAAGAGAAACAGGTGAAGTGAAATGTTTTGCCCTTAGCTGATACAGGTGCTTACTAGAATATGTAAGAGCCCACGTTTTGCTCTGATGATTATGCAAAAGAAGGTGCCTCTCCAAGAAATATGAATGCCATAGTGTTGGGGGTTGAATGCTTCCCTTTTCTTTCTGTGGAATTTCTCCCATTGTTATGCTAAGTAGTTGTGGCTACACCTTAAAACGACAGATAATGTTCTCTCGTAGGGGGGTGGGTGGAGGGGGAGGTGGGGGGGGGGAACCGGAAAAGGAAAGGTGGACGGGGGGTCTGGAGCGGGGGACTCTCTCTCTCTCGCTTGGCTCGTGGAGTGAGAGGACAGCCCGGGTTCCGATCTGTCATCTCCCCTGCCATCCCAGCACTGAGATCCACGCTCCCTGCCGTTGGACATCGCTCTGCTGCTCTCCCAGCTCACCCTACTATCTCCGGACACTCTGCTGAGCACCACGACCGACACCGTGAGGGGGGAGTCACTTTCCCATCCCTCTCACCCCTGGGCCGCCCCCATCACCCAGCCCTCTTCAACTGTGCGGGACCTGCCCTGCCCCCAGCACCGGGAACTGAGCGCAGGGAGACGGCCTGCGGCCAAAAGAGACTGGAGCTGAGCTAGACTGTTCTGTTCTGTTGTCAGTTTTCATAGCTGTTGTTGTTTTTCTGCCTTGTTAGATATCAGTAAAGAACTGTTACCCTTATCCCCACATCTCCTGCCTGAAGGCCTCTGGTTTGGACCTAAAATAATTAAAAGGGAGGGGGTTGCATTCTGCATCTCAGGAAGGCTCTTGCCTTTCCTTAGACCATACCTGTCTTTCAAACCAAGACACATAGCACATATCAAGGCATGAGTCCTTGTTATTTAGCAATAGTATTTCGAATTTCCCGCTAGATATGTGGTGTGCATGACAGGCAAAATAACAAAAAATGGTCCCAAGACCTTCCAATGCTTTAGAAACCAAAATGTTAACAGAGTATTAGAAAGTATATTGTGAAAAAGTTATTGTAGATTATTGTACAAGATGCTTGAAAGAATCCCTGGCAGATTTTTGTCATTGATTTTAATAAAGGAAAACAAATCACACACATATGAGGAACTGAGTCCTAGATGATTTCAATTTTAACTTCCAGTGGGAGTGGGATAGTAAGGAATGTCTGCATCTGGGCTTTTAAATGGTAGTCTTTCTTTTAAATTTTTTTTTTCTGGATCTACCAAATGTAATTTTTATTGAATTTCCTTCTTCTGGTTTGTTTTTTATTCTATTTCTGTGAAAATAAAGAGCACACACTTGCAAAAACATATCTGAGTCCAGACGGTCAGTGCAGGAAATTCCTGCAGTTCTGGTGAAAACTGTGACTGGAGGAACAAGGTGGGGTATATACTCAGCACCTCTGCTGAAGGATGAGCTATAACATGAATCCAAAAGACATCTGGCTGTTTTAGGGCTGCTCTGCCATCCATGAGCACACAGACAGGTCAGCCTGCCAGCTGGCAAGAGCTCAGGTGTGGTGATGTGGGCTTTTTCCCAATGGTCCAGGTGAACACAAAAGTACTGTGTTGAGAAAGGGAACATCCTAGCAAATGTATGTGGCGAGTAACCTGAAGTTAGACTTTGAAGCAGCACTGACGCAGGAATCTATAGGAATCTGTTCCAGTTCCAGTGTTTCAGTGTAACTTTGTACTAAAGACTCGCACTAGTCTAAAAGCTGTTTATAAATTCATGTATCTATATTCACAGCTCAAGCAAAGTGCAATGTGACCCACACAACAACCCCCACATGAGTCAGACTGCTCCTTTCCCTGGAATGGATAATGACTCTACACCTTGCTAACTATGTTTTATAAGCTTGGGTGATTTAAGTAAATACAGCAAAGCCAGGAATGCAAAGTTGCTAGATATTCATGTTTTGATGGCTCCTCATCTCTGGGCCTTATCTGCAGTCTTACCAAGCAGCTGGCAAGCACTGTTTCCAAAGTGCTGTCTCTCTGCAGTTGTGGATAAGGAAATAATATCAGATCTGTTCATGGGAAAATACTATGCAGAGCCCCAGATTATGCAGTCAGTTTTCTTGTCACTCCTTGCAAAGCAATGATCTCATCCGTGCTGCCTCCAAATTTTCTATCTCCAGTATAGGAAAGGGAGGTAGCAAGGGACAAGAGGAGAGAGAGAGAGAGGGAAACTAAGAAATGAAAGATCCCATTGTTAAAGTTCCCTTATTTGTGTGAATATTTGCCAAGACAACAGATTAGGTCTGATGACATGAACTCAAGGGTCAGTGGGGAGCTGTGCAAAAATGCCTGAACTCCTTGTGCTCATGATCCTTAGGAAAAAAGCAACTTCCAGATGTGAGCGAGCCTTCCTTCAGCCATCCAGTCCCCTAAGTATATCAGATTGTACAGCTTGAAGACGCCTGCACCTATTTGAATGGCTGAGGAATTACAATATTTGCCTTGGAGGAGAATTGTGTCAAGATCCTAGATCCAAACACCAAAGAACTTCAGGTGTGTTGGTAATGAATTAGAGTTAAATTAAACTTCAGGACCATGGTCATAAAGACAGGATATATCCAGGATCCACCCTTAAGACAAGGTTGGGAATGAACTGCAAAAGTCCAGGGCTGCACTCTGTCTTGCATGAACTCCATGCAGAGTTCAAGACTCTGCACCTAAAAGCAAAACCAAGACTGAAATATTCAGATACTAACACCTGTTGTCAAAAAGTCACCAAAAATGTCATGTGCAAGCCCAGCGTCAGGCATGAGTAATTCTTTTCTACACCATCACCATTTATTCTGAATCCAGGTCAGTTTAAACCCACTCAGGACATCCGCACTCCCACATCCATCCATCTGGGTCTCACTAAAAGCTGCCAGGGTATCTTTGTGCTGAGGGGCTGATAGGATGCACTAACAGAACAGACTCAGCACCTGCAAAAGCCAGTATCACAGTTGCACACATGAGGGAAGATGGAAAACCCAGCTCTTATTCCAACTAAACTGGCTGGATACTGGGTTTAGAGTAGACTGCTGACAATTAGCCATTAAGTTTAAAACAACTCTGAAAGTCTCAGAATCACTTATCTGTGCACAACTGGTGGGATGCATCTGCCTTGGTGGGACTGTGGCAAATGGAGACCAGTGCTCCACTCAGAGAGGCCTCTTGAAACCTCACTTTGTCCTCTGGAAAATGATTCACCTCCTGCTTAGCATGGGCAGTGCAGATTCATTGCCCAAGCCTCAGCCAAAATGCGAAAAAAAAGGTCTACACATAAGCATAATTTACTGAAGGGAAAAAGTGTTGGATTCTTTGCTTGTTCCTGGGTTGTTGGGTTTTTCTGTGGTAAAGCATTTTTCCACAAGTCGCTTTTGCAGCAGGTGTCTACGACTCTGCAGTGGATAAGCAGCTCTGGGTCCAAGCCACTACCTTTCTGTTCAGCCAAACACCTCCTCATTTTCTTAGCATGATTAAATGAGTGCTTTTGAAGGCTGTAAGCAGTTCTTAATTGGGGGTTTGTCTGGTAATAGTCCGGTGGGTCTCAGTTTCCAAAGTCGGTGGAGCCAAACTGACGATTAACTTGTATTCCCAGTTTTCCTCTCCTCCTCAGCAACTTTTTCCAAAGACTGCTTCTCACTGACATCCCCCCCTTTTCCCCCCGCCCCCTGCTCCAACCCTTTATTTTTTAAAATCGACCTGGTCTTTGTTGTACTAATTAGATTATCTCTGCCTGAGGGACCCAGAGAGCAGCCCCAGCGGAACACAGCCTGGAAAGACAGGACACATAATCCTTGTTATCAAGGAGGCTGTCATTTGGCATGTAGATCAACTAATTCTTTCAATACCATGGGAGCAATTGTACATCTTAATATTGATTTTCCCCCCAAGATATCATCTCCTGCATTCCTACATCAGTCTCGCTTGCCCTGGCTAAAAGACTCCATTTATTAAAAGGCAACACAACGAGTGCACACACCCTTGCCAGCTTTTTGGATTTAAAATGAGAAGGTGCTTTGCAGGAGAGTAAGAGAGCTAGCAAACACTGACGAGGCAAGTTAACACAGCAACTTCAGGAAGCAACGGGGAATAAACCAAACCTGCTGCACTTTCTCTTTGCATTATGAAGTAATTAATTCAGAGCTGACTGACATCAAAGGCTGAAGACCAGTCATGGGAAGGGGCATTAGCAATAAATCATGCGCTAAAAGCAGTAATGCTTTGAGTCAAGCCACGTTGCCACCGTTCAGCAACCAGTCTGTTAAATAATTTTTTGCTTGTTTCTCTTGTTCTTCCTTTCCACCCACCTCAATATTAATTTCAAGAGATGCTATTCATGTTTTGTGCTCCATACAAATCGCCTACAGCTAATTGGAAAAGGGAAAAACACAACAATGTACTGACCTTCACCTGAGACATCAAAATGCTTTACATGCTAATCAACAAATCAACTTGCACAGACACAGACACTCTCCCCTCCTTTATCATGATGCCTCTTTCAAGGATAGACATTGGTAACTGGATTCTCAAAGTACTTATTTCTGTCAGTCTGGAAGACTTTTTCTGTTTGTGCACCAGAAAATTTCTTAGCTGTTGGTGTTCTACATACCTTTCTAGAAATGTATGTCACTAGATAGGCTACTTTCAATTGCTTGCATACAATCTTTTTTTGTACCAAACTAGATTCATATAATGACTCTTAAAAAGCAGGTTTGAATGATATAATTGATTTTTTTTATGCTCAGCCAAACTTATGTTAGAACCAAAAAGGAAAGAAATAATTTTCAACCAAAGGAAGGGGGAAAAATTCTTTCAGTTACACCATCTAAGCAGTTCTCCTGACTTAGACCAGCTGAGGACTATTGCAGCTTTAACGAACAGCCTGTAGAGCCTGATGTTGGCACCTGTTAATACCATCCACAGAGCTGAATAGATTTTATTGCCAGACAGGAAACTTTATCCACAGCACTGGGATCATGTCCTTTTGTTCCAAAAAGAGTCATAGGATCTCTCACTTCCTCCTGGACAGTCACCAGAGCCAGAAAAAATAGGACCTGGGTCCAGTGTCTCAGCTGAAAGCAGTCCTCCAGCAATGCAGAGCTCTCTGTAGAGATAGTACAGCTCTGCCAGCATTAGAGACAAACACATGTCACGGTGTGAGGACCACTCTCCAAGGGCTCCCCCATGCCTCAGTTACCTCCTCTCCCCTCCCTACGAGCCTTTCCATTCCTTCTTCCCAAGTGCCTGACTTTTCCATCTAAATGTTGGCCTTTTTTTTCCAAACTGCAAAGAGCCAAACATCTAAATTACATTCAACACGTTATCAACACATGGACCTCTATAAAAAGATCTATATGATGAAAAAATCACAGACATTTCTACTTGTGTGATGCAGAAGGCTGATAAATCAAAAAACACTTTATGTCCACTATCATGGTCCACAGCTACCCACAAAAGACAACTTCATAAAACAGTGTAATTCCTTCAAAAACTCTGAACTGTTTATTTCCTGATGTCCAGTGATTTTGAAAACTATTTTTGGGACAGTGGTAGCCATACACACAGACTATGTGATGCACACCATAAGACTCCATGTACCACTTCTCCTTTGGGATTTGGGCTTAAATGGGTTTTGCATAAGGAAACACAACTGCCGCTGAGGAAGA
Organism: Sturnus vulgaris; assembly: GCF_052056855.1. Classification (NCBI taxonomy): domain Eukaryota; kingdom Metazoa; phylum Chordata; class Aves; order Passeriformes; family Sturnidae; genus Sturnus; species Sturnus vulgaris. Next base: position 47,937,170 of record NC_142243.1, read on the forward strand.
TTTTCAAGTTTCTTCTAGCTTGCTGTATTTTGGAAACTTTTCCCATGCAAACATTTGGGATATTAAAAAAAAAAAAATAAATTAAATGCCCAAAAATCTCTGTGAAACTTGAGAATCTGAAGTCAATAAACACTGTTGTTATGATGGCAGGATCTTGCTGTGCCTTTACTTTGGGTCTCAAGCCTGTCCAATTTGTGAAAAGTTAGAAAATCTCTGCAGCACAAGGCAGAGGTGTCCACCTATTTGGACGCTCCACATGGTACAGAGGGTCTCACTCCAGCCCTGGAAGCAATGATGTTTCTGCAGGTACAATGCTGTGCCTGATTAATTAGGGCTTGTAAGAGGAGGATGAATTATCTCAGTCTCCCAGTGTGATAAAGGGTCACTCAGGGACCTTTGCATTGCACTCTATGGGACTGCACAGATACACCCAAAGTTTCTTTGGAAGAGCTCTTCTCCCCACCACAGCACCTGGTGCCCAGAGCTGGGCAAAGTGCCAGGGAAGTTCCCTGGAGAGCTGCAGGGGAAGACAGCTCTGCACTATGCCTGCCAAGTCTGCGGTCCTCGTGCAGCTCTGCCAAAGAGGGAAAACCTGAGGAAATACATAATGGCACATTCTTCAGCACTGCCTTTCCCCTCCTGGGCTTGCACCTACTATGGCCCAGTGCCACGGTGCCATCTGGGGTGGGGGAAAACTGCACTGCACCTTTTGTGGGATTGTGTGCCTTAATGCATCCTTTCCCTTTGCCACAACCCAGTTTTCTGTTCTATACCTCAGTGATGGAGCCAGACTCAGTAATTACAACCCCACAAGTCTCTGCTACCTACTGGGTAACCAAGCCTAAACACAAGCTTATCAAATTTCTTCAAAAATGAAAAATTGTAAAAAAAATTCTGCCATCTGACCATAGCCACTAGGCCAGAAAAAATAATTTCACACCATGTAGGGAAAAGGACACATGCAGCTCCACTCCATGGAGGGCTCCAGAGTTTATCCCACTGGGAGGAAGGTCTGGGATGTATTCTGTGCATCTGTCCTGCAGCAGAGGAATGCAGTTGGCAAGGGGCAGCTGCTATCAAGCCCAACACATTCGGCAGATTCTTTGGCTCTTGTCACCTACCCAATGGCTTTTCCTGGTCTTAACAACTGGTTGGCAGGGACCAGAGGAACAGGGGGAGCAGCAGGCAAAGCTGGCCAGGACCATGTTTTTTCTCAGGTTAGCAGCCAGCACTAATGCAGGGTGTCTCTTTGGGAAGTGTTCCCCTGATAGGGGCCACCACTCAGCCAGAGTGACAGAGAAGATACTGCCCCAGATTAGAAACTATACCCTCTCCTTTCTTCCTCCTCCTTTAACATGAGCCATCTAGTCTTGGGAAAAAAAATCCTATGCACCCTGAATTGCTGCTGGGACAAGTGAAATAAACCCAACAGAAATCTAAGGCCAGAATAAGGCTCAGAGGGAGACAACACAGTTCTACTCACAATGGCAAAGCTAGGTTTGCTACAAATTGGTTTAAGATTTACTGCAAATTTTTGTAGGAGGTTTCTTGTGTTCCAATGGATTTCTTCTGGAGGAATATGTATTTCTGGCCAAATTTTCCATTTTAGGAGTAGAAGAAGGGTGAAAATGAATACACACGCCTGCAACAACTTTTTCTTTCCATCTAAATCTTCCCCTATAGAAATATACAAACCACCCAAGAGATCAAACTAAACAGCTCCCACGGGGTGTCTGAAAGATTATTCACCTACAAGAGATAATGCAAGAAAGCATTTGCACCAGATCAGGCATATGATCTTATTCCTGATCTCCTCTTCCAGACATGCTAGAGCACAACAAAAAAAAACCACTCACCTTGCATAAAAAATGTTTTAGATGTTTTCTACATTCTCCACAGGATAGAAACTCTCAGCAGAAGGAAGAAAAAATTATTTGATATTTCAGTTGTTTTTGTCTTTGACAACAGGACCATTTCAGTTCAGGTGACATGACAACATGGCTTTGGATAGAAAAACAAGGATTATATGCAACAGAATTTAGATATGCTAAAAGGAATTAAGAGTGTTACAATATTTAGGAATAGAGTAGTGGAAAGGAAAACTCCATAATCCAGGGAGTTTCTCAAAATACCTAGGAATTGTCAGGAAAAAAACCAAGACAAACCAAGGAAAACACCCTAAAAACCCATCAGCTACCCTTTAGATACAACTGTATTTTTCCTGGCAATTACTAAGGGCTCTATATCACAAAGGAAAATTAAAACATAGCAGAGTGAACTTCCAAATCACCGTCTGAATGCAAACAGTGCATTGAGAGGGAAGGGACAGAAGGCTGTCTTTTCTCAGATCCCAGTTATGTCAGACAGCTCTAGATCAGGTCCACCAAAAAAATTGCCATGTGAAAAAAACATCCTCTACTATTGGCTCTTCTTAACAGCCTCATTGCCTTTCCTTCCCGAGCATAAGAAACAGAGAAGAAAAGCTGGAATCTGCAGCCATCATTTTGTCATCTCACCAGTTTGTGTAGCCACATCACAAAAGTTTTAAAGACAGAGCAGCAATTTAATAGCTCAGAATTTATAGGTGTAAGTGGGATAGTTTTTCTGGAATGCCTTTCATTGAAAAAGTTAATTCATATTCATTTAATCAGGTTGTTATACACATACTCTGATTTCTGTGCACGAGGCTGAAAAGCTGGCAGGTCTGTGAGCTCCAATTGCCAAAGAACTAACCGCCAAGCAACAGTCTGCTATTTAAGCTCCCTGACTTTTATTCAGCACAAAATTTTATTTTCATCTGCCTTGCAAAACTTCAGGATGAAGTTTCCATGGCAGATGTCTGAGGCTAAGCACATATTTGCTGAAAATTCCCATCAAGGTGGTCCTTGCTCCTCCTGAGAAGAAGTATGCTGTATGTGTTGCACCTCTGCATGTACAGTTCAGCTTTAAGGCCTGGAAGCTTTCAAGAAGCAGCTTGAAATTTTGGTAGAAGGAAACTTCAAATATGTTTGCAAACAGTACTTTAGGTGAGGTCCGAGTTGAAATGAAGAAAACCAAGGCAAGATCAACTGGCATCCAGGGCAGACTCATATGAGACTCATATGAGTAAGGCTTGCAGGTTAGGGTAGAAAGCAGTGGGATGTGATGCAGAGAAGTAGCTGGAGTCACTTGTGGAAGTGGTAAAATTTAAAAAGGGAAATGGATTTCTCAAACTATGGAGTGGCAAGGAAAAAGGATGGGAGGAATTTTAGGGGAGGAGCAAGAAATGTATCAAGAAGGGATGAAGAGCTGTGCACTACCATGATTCTCCCGGAATTCATGCTGAGGAAGGTAGGAAATGCAGGCCTTGTAAAAGGAGGATCTCAAGTGTGCAGGTTCAGCAGTTTGTCAAGCTGGATAAGCTACAGCTGTCCTCTTGGAAGAGGATAGTACTGAAGGAGGAGCTCAGCAGTCTGATTGGATTCAAGAGCATTAATTTTGTGAAAACAGCCTAGGAGTTCAATGGAAACATTAAATATTAGATATAAAGTCTATTTCTTAAAATATGAGACTTGTATATGATTTCAAATGTTGAGCATACACCTTCCAAACTCTTCAATCCGTATTCCTGGGTGTGAGTGTTCAGTGATAAACTCATCAATCCTGGAGTCTTGCTTGGTTTTCTGCCCAACAAATTACTCATAGAGTAATATGTTAATCCTCCCACACAGACCAAAAAAAAAAAAAAAAAAAAAAAAACAACAACAACAAAAAAAAAACCAAAAAAAAACAACCAAAAAAAAAAAAAAAAAAAAACCCAAAGCATCCTTTGTATACTCATATACTCAGAGCATGCCCAAATTACCTATTATGTTGTAAAAGCAGAATTCAGGATTTTATGGCTAAGTTTACTAGATTATTATTACCAGCACAGTGTGCACACTTTTTCTTACACCTATCATAAAATTACTCCCCCCAAAAAATTAAGAACACAAGTAACACTGTGTCATACCTTAAGAGACACTATGTCGTCTCGGTCTAGTGTACATCAGTGGATTTTGATTCTTTCATATGCTATATCTGGAGGTTAAGTGAGGGAGAGATTTTTACATACCGAAGTTCAAAGTGTCAGACATCAGAAGCAGATTAATGATGTCTGCATAAAACTGCCCCTGATAAAATGCTGCAGTTCAGACCCCATCTCCAGTTTGATTACAGGACTAAACCAATCTTCTGTCTTTCAAATCAAGCTTAAACTGAGCTTAAACTCAGCTTAATTGTTTATCTTATTCTTAGCAAAGGAAATCTGAATAAACATATAAACTAGATCTAGAGCCCTCTTCATTCTCTCTTGACTGCCTCAGGGTTAAGACAAAATAAAAGCAGAAAAAGCCCTGCTTGTTTCTGCCACAAAGTCTCAAAAGACTGCTCTCAGATCACACTGAAGCTCATAGAAAGTAAATAATCATCTTGTGGGATGTTGAACACCCACAAGATGCTGCCCTGTAGGAATTACGGCTTTTCACGATTGCTCCGTCAAGATGCAAAAAGTTTGCTGAAGACACGGCATTGGTCTGAGTCCCATATATTTCCCTGGTTCTCCCACTGACCTGGGGAGTGATGTGGAAAGGTCGTTTTGCTACTCTGTGCCTTTGTCTTTCTTCAAAGACCCCACCCTCTTTGTTTGGCTCTCACCCTGTTTGCACAATGCCTAGGAAAACCTCAACTGCACCCGCCACTTTCAAAGGTAACTAAATTACAATTAGTCACCCTGATGCCCGTGGGGTAAATCTGGATAGTCAGTACTTCATTACTAATTCCTATTTGTTTGGCTAGCCTATTTTTAAAACAAAGTAATAAAAATGTTGACAGAGGGCTTCTGCTTTTGGAAGAAAAAAATATTCAGGACTTTCCCAGACTGAAAACGGTTTAGGGCACTACTCTCATCCATCACTTTGTATGGCTCTATGATAAGTCTCCTTAAAATTGCAAGTCATTCTCTATCAACATACACAGACAGCTCTCTAGCAGGACACAAATGAAAACAGGCACAAAGCTGCTTATTAGAAGAAGAACTGGGAGAAGGAAACAACACAAAGCTCTCTCTGTCAGGATAGGAGAGATTTATATGAGAGATTTGCTGATGCTTCAGGCCACTGGTGCCATTTTCCAGGGTATGAATGGATGGATCTTTTGCATACGTTTTGCTGGGTTGACTTAAGTAAGTCTTGACAACTCTCTTTCCCTGGGGACTAGACTAAAAGTATTGTTTAGAAATCTAATATATGGTTTATTTACTCAATTTGTGCTGAGCACTACAGTTCCTTCAGGCCAGCTTCAGCAGTCCATTACTCCATTAATGCTCCATTACTGAAATTAGTGCTGTAATTGGAAGGAGAGAGTATGATGGGGAAGGGGACACTTTTTAAAGGAGCAGGTCCCGCTTAATCCCATCACAGAAGAAAGCAGTAGAAAAATCTCAACTGCTCCCTCCCAAGCCCTTTCCTTAGGAAAAGGGTATTGAAGAGAAACTTCTCTGGTAGCTGACATGCAATAGCTGTGCAGTGAAAAGAGAGGTCTGAGGAACTTACCACCAGGCCTCCCTTCAAATGAGAGGACAAAATGACAACATCAAGAAGTCTCCACAAACAACTGCCCTGTGATAGAAATAAGCCGCTGCTTAGGTTTCACCCTAAGCTTCTGGTTCCTTGCACAGATTTGGCACTGCTAATGGGACCACTGATACAGTCTCTGCTCCCACTGTCCTTCGCATTGTCAAACTGCAACCGTCTCCTTCACAAGCCTGAGGAGAGGGACACGGTGCTAAGAAAGGCAGCTTAACCATGGAGATGGGGCACAGAGCTGAGTTTGCTTCCCACCACAGGTCTCCTTGAAGACATGGAAGATGACTGTGTTTGGGGTGACAGAGACTGCTTTTGCTGCTTTGCTTTACTCTTCCATTCCTCAAAATACTTTGCAGTAAATATGCATATTTATTGGCTTGCTTAAATAGAAGACCTGTCAGGAGTCTAGCAGAAAGGTAATACAATAGTCCTAGAGAGGTCATCTGTTAAAAAAAGATTAAAGAATTTACAATAAGAAGAAATGCTAATGCTTTTAGCTGGGATGCTGCTGATTCCATATCTTCCAGCCTGTGACAGAATTTGTTGAATCAAGGCTGGAATTGGAAAGTCCCAAGAGAAACTAAAGAATTAAAAGATTTTTTCATTATGGGGGAACAGTCACTACTCCTGAATTTGTGCACAAGGATTAGATTGACACAGTGACAGATTTTATTGGAGTGGCCAAAGTAGCAAAATAGCTATTATAGCATGGTAGGACCTAAGGTAAAGTTTACATCATATTCTTCTCTTCTCACATTTGTCTTCGTTCTTCTTATCGCACACACTCAACAAGATTTACCCTGAAACAGATGTTTTATTGTTGGAATAAACCACTGCTCTGAAAATCTATCGAGAAAGAAATTGATTTGTTCACACACACACACACAAAAATCTATGTAAAAAGAAACACCAGCAAACCATACATCTTACATGCTTATAAAAAAGAAAATTATCTCTCTTCCTTTCCGACCTCTTTGTTTTGAGGAAAGCACTGTACCCTTTGAGGAAGGAAGGAAAGACACTACTCCTTTAGGCTATCTTACTGATCAAGGTGGTTTGACCCTAAACCTCTCTGAGGCCAAACCACAGGGGCAGACTGAGAGTTTGCCACCCCTTCCTTGTCCAAAATCTGAGCCACAGGTGAAAATTAAGGGTGTGAAGGAGAGCTGCATCATCAAGAAGCAGCAGATAAACTGTGAGGATGGCTCTTTGCAGGATGCATGTGCCCTCCATGTCCCAGGTTTCTGGGACAATATGTTGTTGTCTCTCTGGGCATCCAGCAGCATCTCAGCTGGTGGCTGCCAGCAGCTAGGCAGGCACCAAATCCTTGGCTGAGAAATACATCAACATCTAATAGAATGTTAAACATACTTGTGTTGGTGAAGGCTGCTGAAAGAAGACTGTTTAAGAAAGTTGCAGAAGGCTATTTCAAAGTGGAGATGGACAGGATACAGTGGAAAAAATAATTTCAAAGATAATAAAACCTTGATACTTCATCTTTCTAACTTTAAAGCTACCCTAGATTACTCAACAAGGGCTTCAGGAGGAGAAAGAAAACTGGGAGGGACAGGAGAATGCCCCCTCAAAAATTTAAGCCCAATTAACACGCCATCAGTGACAAAGGATGGTCGATTAAAAGACTCCTCCCTATTGATCTTTGCAGCTAATCATTGTCCTACCCCTGCTTAGGGAGTGCGGACACAAACCAGAGATCTAAATTTATTGAGACTCTTAACAATCAATAGGTCAGGCTCACAGACAACATTACACAGAAATCATCTCCATTGTCTCATCACGGGCCAACAAGACCCAGGTCTCAAGCAAGTCCCTAAAGCCATTCCCCTCTCTGCTCGGATGGTTCATGCAAGGCCAGGGCTGCTCTGTATATGCTCCTTGTCAAAGTCCAGACGAACAACCTGTGACAAAACAACAGCCGCAGTGATCCCTCTCGCCTTTGACTCAGCATCATGGCATAAGAGCTGGGTACCTGGAGGCAGCAGACAGCCTGCCACATGAGCCCTGCAGTTTTGATTCAAGCGAAACAAAAGTGAGTAGCTGTAATTTCACAGATGGGAGCAATTAATTAGCTGGGAAAAGATGTGGTTGCCGTAATCCGGAGTGACTGGGGAGCTTTGGATGCAAATAGCCATTTGCAGCTGCCTCTCACCAGGTCAGCATTAGGCAATAGACCGTGAGATGGAGAAAATCAAACTGTATGTTAATTGGGAGTCTGCAACAGAGCAACAGCATTGCCAGGCAATATTTCTGGGCCTGCCATGTGCCCAGGTGATCTGCCGTATCAGGATTTTATAGTACATGATAACAAGAGGATCACACACTTCATTAAATCACCTAGATGACTGGTGTTCATATGACTGCAATTGAAGGGTCCGAACTAAAATCCCTGCAAGTCACGGAGGTGAGTACCCAGACTGTCCAGGACTGAGATGAGAGAATGGGAAAAAGAAAAAAAAGAAAAAATAAAAAAAAAGCCTTGTCACATTTTAATCACTTACATTTGAGCTTGAGTGCCTTACACAAGGCTGATAGCACAAGCCAGCCTTTCCTTGTTCTCCAGTTACACTACAGCAAAGCATGCTGTTGGTAGCATGCTGTTGGTCAATTTGGGCCAAAGGGAGAGGAATATATTTGGTGTGGAAGGACTTTTACTGGTTAGTAAATGTCAGAGAAAGTGAGGAAATGTGGGAAAGCAGCTGTAAAGGGGAGCTACCTGCAGCAAAGCCTGGTATCAAGGATGACGGTACTGAGAGTGAAAGGAAGCACCTGCTGATTTCTGTGCATAGTGGTGTGCATGGATTTGGCCTGGGTTAAGGCTTCAAAAGAAAAGGGTCAGCCTGGGATCCACAGGAGTTTGGGATTTCCTTGTGATGGACATCACAAAGACCACTTCTACCTTTGACATAAAACAAGGGTAGCCTTTGCCCAGAAGTAACCTTCTGGGAAAAGCAGACTCTTATCCTCTTCAGCTAAGTTAGCTGAGTTAAGTCAAAACTCAGGTCATAGCAGGACTGGTCCCAAAAGGAAACCAATGAGGTCTCTTGCTGACTGCAGCAAGGTTTGCAGAAAGTACAGATTAAAAGGGCACAAATAATCCAGCAATATACTTGTGTGCTCAAGGTCAGAGAGGAGAGAGAGGAGAGATGGAAGTGCCACATGGTGACCTAGGCACTATGGTGCTCTCTGCTTTTCTGCAGTTATAAACACTACCTGCTATCAGGATTTCTACAAGAATTAGACATAGTCCCAGCACAGACCCTTTAGAAGGTGCACATGCACACTACTCAATAAAACCAACCTAACACTCCTCCTTCAGGTAGAAGTGCTGTTTGTGGACTAAATGAAGGAGACATGGATAATTTTTTCCTCAGTAATCTCCAAGAGCAAGTGATAAGGAACGTGGGAGACGCAGCAGTCTAGTAAGAAAATGCACAGCGGAGGAATTAAAGACAGAGAAATAACTCCAAGCAAGTTATATATTGTTTTCTTTCTCACCCAAAAAGCATAAGCATCACCACTATTGTTACATAATGTCTTCACAAGCCCCCCGCTAGTGAAGTAGCATCCCACAAACATCTTTGGGAACAAGCATACAGACAGAAAAGGAGTAAAAACTGGAGAATGGGCAGAGTCATTTTAATTTAGATTACTGAATGATGCACCAAAACAGCCTGGAGGAGAAGTCCTTAAAGAAAATGGCAAATCTTTATATTACATGACATTAATTACACTCTTACTGTGAGCTAACCCTATTATAGTATTGTGTATGGACATAGAAGATAGTACTTCTGTAGTGTCCCTCCTAATAAAGTGCTGTCCTTGCAGAGGCCCAGCCATGGGGTTTATTGTGCTCTGTGTCACTGCCCATAAAGGCTGCTTAATGCACTTCCTTGCAAGTAGATTTCTTTATGACTTCACCAGATTAGATGAATGGGGAGGAGCAGGATTTTCATTAACTTATTCTTTAGTGTGAGATCCTTTAACATGAGCTCCAAATGAAATGTGCAATCCTTGTCCCAGATGTCCCAGCAAGACCTCTATTGCAGGACTGGAAAAATACTGCCAACACCAATGGGGCAAGATGTAATGACTACTGAGATCACTTGTGCTGATTTATCCTCCAGCATAACACTTTGGAGCACAAATGTAAGCATAACAGCTTGCATTCAGAAAAGTGACAGAAATTAGCTCTTCACCATGCTGGATTGCTGGGAGACAAGTAATGTCTTCTATGGGTTCAGGTGGCAATGAACAACTGCAGAGGTTCAGAGCTGGAGCAACATTGCTGGGATTTTATTGGAAGCAATAAATGTCAGAGAAACAGAAAGGAAAAATAGCAAAGGAAGATGAGAGGGCAAGAAAAATATGATTAGTCAGGCTCAGGTGAAACCACAAGAAAGAATTTACTCCAGCCACTATTATATAAGGGCTTCACACTATGAACAAGAATCTCATAGTAATTGATACCTCTTTCCCTCAGGACAGTAGGCCTTGGCCAACACAAATGAAATTGCATCACATTTCCCCTCTCCAAACAAAATAGCTTATAAACACCCTAAGCACTATTGTACTTGAGGCAAAAGGTGTGATAGAGATTCCAATCAAAGTGCTCAATAGCAAGATGAAAACAAACCAGAAGGAGCCAGAAAAGCTACATCAAAGCAAGTGTTTTAAGAGAGATCCCAAGGTGCCCAAAACTTACTTTGGCACTGAGTGATTGCAAATCTCTTCCTCACCAAAAGCTGAGAGATCCTCTAACAGGTTGAAGATCGATTAGCCCATAGAGGTTCTGGGTATAAAGAAGTGTGTGTGAGCTGCTTTAGTAAAGAAAGAGCAAGCCAGAGATTTGGGCAGGTCCCCAGCATGGATGAGGTAGCTTGAAAATCTGTCTGAGCCTCTTTTCAAAGCATCTGAAAGGGGCTCTCCTCAGAGAACAGGGATTTGTGCAGGTAAACCACCACAGCCTGCAGTTGGCATGCACAAAAGGCCTTGCCCAAACAATGATGGGATGGATGAAAGAATGAAAACCAGCCACTTGGTACTAGAAAGACACTGAATCCTGTGGATCCAGCTGGGCTGAGCTGGGGACTATCTGTGCACTGCAGGGGTAACTCTTGCTGGAAGATTCTGCAACCTCTACCCTACCAATTTAACTTCATCAGAGACTTCTCCAATCCTATGCTTCCTGCACCTAGCTAGCCCTCTCATTTTGCTGGAATTGAATGAATGCTGGCACAAAATATTGGGTCAGCATCTGTCAATCAGCTGAGAATGACAACCAGTATTGGGACATATACTGTCCTGCAGGCTTAGCTAGATTTGCTTTCCATAGGCTCATACTGCAATTATTTGACAAGAACACTGCATTAATAGTGGATTTTTCCTCATATAGGACAGACATGTCACGCTGATTGCTCAGCAGTGCAGCAAACTCATGCACTGGCAAACTCCACCCAAAAAAACTTCTGGCTTGCTAGAGTTGCACTTGCATGCCCAGTTGCTGAGTAGTAATAAGTGCAAGCATATGTATGAGAGGAATTCAACCTGTGTCAACCCAGTCAATTTCAAATGTCGACTTTGGATGAATGCTCTGCAGGTATGTAATGGTTTTCAAGGCCAAAATGATTCCCTGGTCTTTATAGGTAAAATAAAAAAAATAATATCAGCAGGAGCTTTGGAAGTGAAAAACATTGGTGAAGTGTCAAAGTGAAGAGTGAGTGGTGGAGTGCTCTTTCACTCCAGTCATTTTTCTTATCAGTGCATTCAATTACATTGGGGGGGGGGGAAGAAAAAATAGAAAAAATAAGCCAAATCTGATTACTACCGGATTACTTCATTTTGGAAGCTGCTCTTTCTTTTTCAAAACCAAAACCAGTAAAACATAGTGTAGGAAATGCAAGAGGCCTAGGAAGGAATGTACAAATTAGACATGCTGCTCTGAATCAGTCATTTCCTACAGCAACACTCTCTCAAAAGTGATCAGAGAGAGGAAATGAGAAAAAAAAAAGGGTAGAAGGGTAGATAAAGATGTAGGGTAGATCCTGTATCTGTCAGTATTACCCTGAGGCAAAGAGATAGCTGGTAAACAGCAAAAAAGAAATTTAAAAAACTTGATACCTGTCTATTTATTGGATGAAGCACCCCTTAACCCAAAATGCCATGTAGCAGTATGTGCAAATCTCTGTGACTGTTTCATCATTTAAAAACTTCTGAAATCCTTCAGGGAGCAAACTGCCATGGTGGGAAAAGAAAATACTTCCTATGTGAGAAAAATAATGGTACAGAAAAGACTCAATTATGTTACAAAATTATTTCAAGTATATGTTGTATTCTTACCCTTGATATCACAATTTCCCTATCAAAAGGATAGCTAAATAGTGTTTTTCTTGCTTAATCCATGGTATTTTTCTTCTGAGCAAGTTTGCCAAAAAGCAGGTACTTAAGCAGCAGAGCCTTAGTTCTATGTGGCCCCCAAAGGACGGTCTTTTTCCACACCATCTCCTGGGTATCTCTGAAAATTCTACCAATTTGGCTCAAGATTTTTTGTGGCTCCATTTAAGTCTGCCCTGGCCCTGCCCTGGAGGGATGTCCCTTGAATGGGCTGTGATTAGTTTATCTCAACCCTCCTGGAGAGATGCCCCTTAGGTGGGCACATTCTCCCTTATCATGAGCTATCCCCAAAGGTTTCAGTTATCCCACCATGCCTTCGTACCCATGTTAATATTTTGTAACCCATTAATTTTGCCCCCTTTGGTACCACCCTTGCTTTCCCCCACATAAACCCCAGCCTCTGCCCAGTTCAGCAGAGAGGTGTCCTCCCTGGCCCCCTTCACAGAGCTGCTGGATAATAAAGGAATCTCTGTGGCATTTGTCATACAACACTTCTGTCTCTCTGTCCCTGAGTCAGCCCGGGATAGCTTTGCAAGCAGAGCTGGAATCACAGAGACCTGATATCACAGAGATCTGATCACTTGTGGCCACAGCTTGCTGAGGTTTATCCAGCAGCTAGGAGACCTGCCAGAAGACCCCCTAGAAGGCTGTCCCCTGTGGGACCCTCTCTCTGGGAAGGTTGTGGCATTCCAGGTTGGGGCAACAGACCCCCACCAGGCCACCTAGAATTTTTAGCTGCGATATTCAGCTTAAAAGACAGCATCATTAGAGCAAACACCATCTGTTTTGTTACAAATGCCTGTCTCATAGCCTGGTCCCTGGGTACCTCATTTTGTCCCTAGACAAGACTTTCCCAGGGCTGGAACCTTCATATCTCCTCTCTATAGAGATGGCTGGTTATCTTCTCCAAAGGAGAGCCCTAATGATGCCTCCCCTCTTTGGAATTGCCTGTTTTCATCAAACTTGCAGGGACGACCTACCTCTGAGATCTAACTTTGTCCATCTGGGTAGCCACCCAACCTGCCAAGTCCTGGAGTTACTGTGAGTATGAGAAGGAGCAGACATCCAACCTTCCATCCTCACTTCCTAGAGAAATGGTGCAGAAAAATTACAAATGCATGAGCAAGACAAACATGAAATGATCAAATTAAAGAGGACAAAAAGATATTTTAGGAAGGGGAAGAACAGTTTAAAGAATGTTCAGGCTCCTGACCTAGGATAGAATTCTGAATTTTATCCCCACAGCTCTCCCATCTGCACGCTTACATCTCCTGCCTCTCCATCCCAGTCCAGCCCACCCAGAAGACGATCCATCATGCAACCTGCCTAAAGTGGGCTTTTAGTTGCTCTGGGAGCTCCCATGTTGGGGAGCCACAACCACAAAATCCAAGGGAGGTTATAAATCCCCAGTGCCACTGTCTAGCAGATTACCATAGTTTTGGGTCTTGTGCTTCACAGCTCTTGAAGGGAGCTCTGGGAGCAGAAGGATGAGAGGGAAAGAAGGAAAGTAGGGAGAGATTTTGCAGTGGGAGGAGGGGAAGAATGGAGCCATGCTAACAGCTTTTCACAGCTGAAAACAGACCCCACTGCTGGTAATGTGAGAGGGCTGGAGCAGGCGCCAAATGGATAAGGCTGTAGACAGTGGGACCAAAGCGCTGATACTTGCCAGTACCTGCAGATAGGAGACAAATAATTGGCATATGTTAAGGGGAAAAAAAATAAAGAGAGAAAGGAAGGGAGGGGGAAAAAAGAAGAGAAAAGAAAAAAAAGCGGGGAAAAAAGAAAAAGGCAGAGAAAGACAGAGTTGTTAGATAGATACTGTATTTTCTAAATGTGTCTGGCAGGAGCCCCAGTAAGGAATTTAATCAGCAAGAGTTGTTTAAACTGGGCTTTGAAAACAAGCCCTGTGCTGCTTGTAATGAACTTCATATCATCTGCAACTCCTGTTTGCTGACGACATTCAATTTGTTAATTCTGCAGCTGGTGATAGGGGTCAGATATGAAAGTGACGATTGTTTTTTGACGTCCCAACCCCTGCTCACATCTTTCTAATTAATCCTTTTAGGAGCCACCAACAGATCAAGAGAAATGTGGGGAGGGAGGGAGTGTGGGGAGGAGAAAGAGACACTTTATTTTGTGCCTGGCCTGTGGCTCCTTGCCTCCCTCTGTGAGGAAAAGGAGACACAAGGGTATTCCTGCTACTTGGTCTTATGGTCACAAGCTTTTACAAATGTCACGAATGTCTTAGAAAACATTAACGTTTGGAAAAGTAGGTGGCAAAAAATAAAAATAAAATAAATAAAAATAAAAATAAAAATAAAAATAAAAATAAAAATAAAAATAAAAATAAACAAAGAAGGCTCACACAGTCACAAAATAGGTAAGGTAATAGGTAATGTAACAGGTAAGGTTGGAAGGGACCACAGAGGGTCCATCCTCCCCGCAGAGCCATCCTAGAGCAAATTGCACAGGATTGTGTCCAGATGCCTGTTGAATATCTCCAGCGAAGGAGACTCCACAACCTCTCTAGGCAACATGTGTGAATGCATGGTCACTGCTTAGTAAAGAAGTTCTTCCTCATGGTCAGGTGGAACTTCCTGTGCATCCATTTCTGTTCACCACTTCTTGTCCTATTGCTTGGCACCACTGAGAAAAGCCTGGAAACATCCTCTTGGCACGTTTCCTTCAGATATTTATAGATATTGATGAGAGTCCCTCTCAGTCATCTCTCCTCAAGTCTGAACAAGCCCAACACCTTCAACTTTTCCTCATAAGAAAGATGCTCCAGCCCCCAGTCAGCCTTGTTGCCCTCTGCTGGATCTGCTCCAGGAGCTCTGTATCTCTCTCATACTGAGGAGCCCAGAACTGGACACGGCACTCCCGATGTGGCCTCACCAGAATTGAGTAAAGGGGCAGGGTCACTTCCCTTGACCTGCTGGAAATGCTTTTCCTAATGTACCCAAGGATACCACTGTTCTTCTTGGCCACAAGGGCCTTGCTGGCTCAGGGAGAGCCTGTTGTCCACTGGGATCACCAGGACACTGGGACCACCAGCTCTTCTCCACAGAGCTGCTTTACAGAAGATTAGGCCCCAGCCTGTGCTGGTGCATGGGGTTACTTTTCCCCAGTGCAGGACCCTGCATTTACCTTTGTTGAATTTCAGACTGTCTTCTCTGCCTCTCTCTCCAACCTGTTGAGGTCCTTCCCCCTAAAATATCTCACTTTAAAATCTGGCAAGCATTTCATATTAACTATCTCCACAAGGAATGAGAAGGGTGATGGAATTAGCAGTGAGGTAGGAAACCATTCTCCTACTATATTATCTTGTTGATACAGGGCTGGTGAGATCTCCCTGGTTTAAAGAGCTGAGTGTGTACAAGTCACACAGAAATCCAGCAACTCTGTGCAGGCAAGAATGTAATCAAACAGAGAAGAAATAATGGCCTCAGGAGGAGCCCAAGTGCACATACAAAGGCGGGGACTACAAGGGAATCTGGACCCACCAACCAGCACAAAGGCTCACAAAGCACAGATGACTTTAATGGAAACAGCAAAAGGGCAGGAGATATTGCTGGCCTCTGCAGCATGAGAATGGGAGTGTTTTGACATTGCTGGCCTGTGCAGCATGAGAGTGTGAGTATTTTGCAGATGCCAAAAATCTTCCTTCACGGTGTTTTTAGCCTGGGAGCCTGAGCTTCTTACCTAGAAAGTTATTTAGGGTGTTGAATCTACTGCAGTGACCACATATGCCTTGGAAAGGGCCAGCTGGCACATCAACCTATATGTAGTGCAGTGAAGTCTGTGTTAATCTGCAGAGGCTGGATGAGGAAGCCTTACAAGGCAGAAGAGCCAGCAATCAAGAAGGAAGAAATGTTATAAAAGGTGAAAAAAGAGTGGAAAACTGTCTGGGTGACAAAATTTTAAGAAAGAAAGACCTAAGATTATGCACAGAGACTGCTGGCATTGGGGAAAGGTAGAAGAAAATAAACGTGCTCTTTTTAGCACTAGGCTGAAAAAGATTTTAATGGAAGAGTTTGTTTTTTCTTTCCCAATCCGCCTCAGCACTAAGGTTTGTACTCACAGAAAATACCAGCCTCCCTGGAGCAGAAGAGCCCTGGCAGAGGTTGCACCTGTTCTGGGTCAGAGCTGAAGAAACAGTTTCAAGTGCCTGTCCTCATACAATGATTCCCCGGGAGAAGAAGGCTGGGATGCTGGTAGAGCTGGGTAAACACATTTGCTCTGTTCCAACAGGATCTAACACTGAACCTTTGGCTCAAATGCAGTGGTCATGGTTCCTCTCAAGAAAATAGGGATCTACCAGCTCGTTCTGGCTGTGTATCCATTGGACCCTGCTTTTTCTGTGGCCAGAAAGTGCAGCCACTTGTTTATATGCTGTCAGTGCTCTTGTTTTCCTACAGAAATTTTCACTTGACTCCCTTTTATTAACCAACTACTGCTCTCAACCATTCTTATAGTGGTTTACGCATCCAGTATAAACTTGCAGTATCTGGTATTATGGCGAGAAACCCACCACCTCCATAAATGTTTACCATTTTTTAGCAGACTTTGTGTATTAATTTGCACGCAGAAAGGAGCTCTTTCACACCGAACCCTAAAAATCAGTAAAACACAGTTCTGCTCTTGGCATGCTTAGAAAAAGACTAGCTTCAATTAAATTGGCCTAGATTTAAATCAGTAGGCTCATGAGCACACTTTGCCCTTATGGCGTCTCTTCAGTTTGTTCCAAATGTTATGCAGAAAATCTAGAAAAATACTGGGGGTGGGGGTGAACTGTATGCTGTGATGAAATTGATGCAAGGATATTGTTAGAAGTGGGGATATCTTCCTACTGGAGAATCACTGCCTTTTGCAAGCAGGTAACTCACTATCGAAGTCTGCTTGTAAATGAGAAAGAGTATCAGAGGGGTGCCTGAGATTTCTGGGAGACACCAGAGGACACAGAGCTCTGCTACATCTGCTGGTAATAGAGGACAAGCAACTAGAAGGATGAAGCTGCATTGGTTCATCAGCAATGAAACAGATTTTCCCCAGCAGATAAACTGAAGACAAGAAAACAGAATTATAAATGCAGTGAAAAATGTGTAGAGGAGACTGAATTTCTCAGGCTATTTAAAACACACATTGTTATTTTTAATAGGCTTCCACCTGTTGCATCTGTGAACACTCCTGCAAGACTTATAGGCTTAATTTAGCTGCTTATGAAGGACCCATTGGCCCTGAACATCTCAGCAAGTGGGTCATGGTATCCACTCCGCTTAGCAAGAAGCACAAAGCACTTAGTGAAAAACATTATCCTTTCCAGTGTTTATGTTCAGCTCAAGCACATCTTAGCCCTTTTATTGTCTGGATGGTTAAGTCCTAGAGGTACCCTGTCAAATAAAAGACATACTGTTTATTATTCCAGTGTTAACAAAGTACTTGTGAGAAACAGTAATCTATTTTCAGTGGGGAGGAAAACCCACCCAAAGCAAGTATGGCACGAATTGCTAGCTCCAATAGCAACAAGAGGATCTTTTACATCTCAACCCACTGCAAAGGTGTCCCCACAAAAGCCTTGTGCAGGCAGTTGTACCCTCTAGCGGCATCTCAAACCACAGCTTTCAACTTGCTATGCTACTTCGTTCACTCTGCTATTCTTGCATGACATTTCTTTGAAATCCAAACAATATTTCATTTTATCAATTAAGCACTTGCATGGTTATAAATTCTGTTTTAGGGTGATGGTTCTGATTTTCTCAGGTAAGAAAAGAATGTTACATCAACCCAGAATACCTAACACCATAAAGAATCAATTCCATACATTATCAACTCAGTTTTCTTAAATGTTTGGGGTTTTTTACCAGATATGTCTCTTGCCACAATATGATGTTTTAATAAATGTGAAAATACATATTTTAAAGAAACACACCCTGTCTCTGAGACACACACACAGAAAGAAAAAGCAAAGCCTATCTAGATCGAAAACAGCTAAAAGGAATAAAGTCAACAAGGACAGTGTTTAAGTAATCAACATTCCCAGATAGATGATGTCAAAATGGTAATTATCTTTCCAGAGCTGCCTGAAAATCTAAAGCAGGAGGAAAATGTCCAAAGAACTGTATTGCGCTGCTCTCACCCTGTGAGGGTACAGAGAACGTCTGGAATAATGTGCTCACAAAATGGTGTTCATGTTCCACAGCCCTCCAGAGCTCTTTGGAAAGGGTGTAGGTGGTCCAAAGGGACACAATTACAAGTAAAGGAATAAAATTTAACACAGTAACATTTGCAGTGTTCATCAGAGAAAATTCCCCAGCAATGAGACATAGCTGACGTAAGGAAGCGTCCTTAAGGAATCAATGGGCACTCCATTAAAGGCTATGCTAGATAAAGCAGGCAGAGCTACTACTTGGAAGGAAAAGTTTCCAAATGCTCTAATTTCTGCAATAGAGTGAAATGACAGAGATTCTGCTGGGCAGGGAAGTTTCAAAAATGCCTTTAGGTCCCTGGCTTGTTTAAGCTACCTCTTGGAGAGCAATGCATAAGAATTAGACTGTATGAAAGCAGTATTATTCAGCAGGTGTTATCTTAGGCACTTTGGAACAATGTTACCCTCTCGTATTTAGAGATTAGGCCTCACGATTAATTATTTATATCTGCCCTGTCTTGGAGGGTGTTTGAGGATGCTGCTGCAGTACAGGCCACCAAGAGCAGAGTTTGGGAGGCTATGGTTCAGTAAGAGAACACAGGACAGGGAGAATAAGGACAGGTACATGAAGATACCCACTGAGCTTTCTATATCCACGATGAGGAATCTGAAAGCAGCTTGATTTATGAAAACAAGCATAAAAGTATCAGACCTTCACAGTGAAAACTGCTTAGGGTACACATCTTTGGAATCATGAATGGAAGGAATAACCAAATCAGCCTTTTAACTGTTTGTAACATGTTATAGGGAAAGAGAAAACCTTCATTCTCAGCGTGAGCAAACACCTACAGCAGGGCCAGAACATACTATAGACATTCCTTGCTGCTCAAATGCCGTCTGAATCTTAATTAACATTATTGATAGACATCAGTTTTCAATATTAAAACTTTAATACTGCTGCACAGAGACCAATTTTTCAGCTTTTATTTATTAATCAATTTTCATCTTGAGAAATCTCAGAAATATCTATGCTGACCAGTGAAAAATGGGAGAATCAACAGAGAAACATCTTGAAACAATACCGTTGTTGTGCAGCACCACAGTCATGGGATTATTGCCTTTCTCTCCTCCCATAATGAGAGATTTAACCTGTATTCCTTGGGCTGAAAAGGGACGAGTGACCCATGTACCAAGGGGCCCAACTCTCTCACCAGCAAGTGCCAATGCATTTTGCATTAGCACTTCTCAAGAGGACGCCCTGAGTCCCAGTGCCAACGGGGCTAGGGGAGTGTGAAAAACCTCCAGAATATGCTTTCTCACAGCCTGTTATCTCACAGATAACTTGCTATGAAACCCAAAGACTGTCATGTCATCCAGGACATAATATCCCATATTCAAAGGAATGAGTTGCTGCTCACAGGTTACATAGACAATCCTTAAAACTTCCATTGAAAAGTTCATTTTCTTAGGATCACAGATTTACTCCTCACATAGCCTATTCCCTAAATCCACATAAAATATGGTTCATTCTGGTCTCTCTGGAACAGCAAAGTTCAGCTGGTTTGAAAAAGAGAAAAGAAAAATACCTACTTAGTCAATATTTTCATTCTATGGAGCTTACTTTGCGAAAGAGAAGGTAAAGAGAAGAAAGCAGATGGAAATGCTTTAGAAATACAATTTTTTTTTTAAAAAGGCAAGAGTTAACATGAATAAGGTTATTTTATCTCTAAATGTCAAGTCCAAGATGCTCTGAGCAAGCAGTGGTTGGGGATAAAGCTAAAGCAGTAGGTTTTTCTTTAAAGAAATGCAGACCAAGTAGCAAAATAGAGACGGAAAAATAAAGTACAAGAAGACAAAAATGCTTAAATTAGCCTAGGGAAGTCTATCTATCTAAGTCTTGCCTATATTAGACAGGGCTTGCTGGAAAAGGGAAAAATATTACCAGTAAGTTGCCCTACTGGAAGCACAACTTTATATTAGGAAAAAGGAGAGTTTTGGCTGCTCTAACCCTATAAAGTTCCTTCAAGCAAGTAAGCCAAGCTGGAGAAAGGATTCAGCTTATGCTAAACCATTTGCCTGCACCTGCACCCTGATGGAGAGCGGTGTTGACTTTGCTGGTAATGGTTAATAACTTGGTATTTAGAACTATCCTTGGCATTCTTGCACAACCTGTGGAGGCAGTACTGTGTTTCACAGACTGCATTTCAAATCAATAGAATGTCCTGGGTGACAGCGCTTGATTTCTATACACCCTCATTTAAAAAAAAAAAAAAAAAAAAAAAAAGAGAGAGAAAAACTCTTTAGTTGAAATTGAGGAGAAAATTAGAAAATGGATTAAATGCAAAACACTCAGAGGGAGGCAGAGATCCTGGGAAATAGGGGAAACAGGAGGCTGTGAACTTCTGTACCTTCGCAAGAAAGGGTTTAAAACCCTCTCTGTTTCCACTCCTCATCCTTCCCTAAATCACAGACATGTATCTCAAATACAAATTTTGAGTGTGGATCCCATGCCTTAAGCCCTTCCAAAGTCCTCTTTCCCAGTTGGCTCAGCACCTTTGGAATGAGGTGACCATCTCTGCAAACCAGCCTCATGATTTTACACTTTTCAAATCTGCACCTTTACCTTCAATACTTCCCCAAATCTCATCCCAAAATCCTTTTTTAATACATTGCAAAGAAGCTACAACAAATGCTTGCAGAATGCTGACCTAAAGCACAATTCTTCACCTGATTCTGCACCTTGCAAACATTACATTTTTTCATATATGGCCTCTAATTTTGAATTTCTAATAGAAACCTTGTACAGGCAGACAGCACCATTTTGTGGCCAGTTCAATGCAGATGGCCATTTTCTCCCAATATCCATTTTGGCCAATTCTCATTTTGTTCTTCCCATCAGAGGGAATTCCCAAGATTGGTTAAAGAGAGTTAAGAACTGGCTGTTTGGCTGGGCCCAGAGAGTGGTGGTGAATGGTGCTGCATCCAGCTGGGACCAGTCACCAGTGGTGTCCCTCAGGGGTCTGTGCTGCGGCCAGTCCTGTCCAATATTTTACTGATGACATGGATGAGGGGATTGAGTCTTTCATCAGTAAATTTGCAGATGACACTAAGCTGGGAGCGTGTGTCGATCTCTTGGAAGGTAGGAGGGCTCTGCAGAGGGACTTGGAAATTTGGATGGATGGGCAGAGTCCAATGGGACGAGGTTTAATAAGTCCAAGTGCCGACTCATGCATTTTGGCCACAATAACCCTCTGCAACATTATAGGCTGGGGATGGTGTGGCTGGACAGTGCCCAGGCAGAAAGGGACCTGGTTGACTGTCGACTGAACATGAGCCAGCAGTGTGCCCTGGTGGCCAAGAAGGTCCATGGCATCCTGGCTCATATCAGGAATAGTGTGGCCAGCAGGAGCAGGGAGGTCATTCTTCCCCTGTGCTTGGCATTGGTGAGGGCACACCTTGAGTGCTGTGTCCAGTTCACAGTTCAGTGCTGGACCCCTCAGTTTAGGAAGGACCTTGGGACACTTGAGAGCGTCCAGAGGAGGCAACGAGGCTGGTGAGGGGCTTGGAACGCAAGCCCTGTGAGGAACGGCTGAGGGAGCTGGGGTTGTTTAGCCTGGAGGAAAGGAGACTCAGAGGTGACCTTATCACTCTCTACAACTTCCTGAAAGGTGTTTGTAGTCAGGTGGGATTGGTCTCTTTCACCAGGCAGCAACTGACAGAACCAGAGGACACAGTCTCAAGCTGCACCAATGGAGATATAGGTTGGATATTAGGAAAAAGTTTTTCACAGAAAGAATAATAAAGTATTGGAATGCTTTGCCTGGGGAGGTGGGGGAGTAATCATCCCTGGATGTATTTAAAAAAAGACTGGATATGGCACTTGGTACCATGGTCTAGTTGAGGTGTTAGTGCATGGGTTGGACTTGATGATCTTGGAGGTCTCTTCCAACCTAGTTATTCTGTGTTTCTGTGATACTGTGAGTTAGGCATTCAAGTCTCTGTTTTAGACTGCTAATACACACTGCTAGCAATTTGCTTGCAAATCCCCAGGCTTAATAGAACACAAAGATGTCATTTTAGCCTCTTTAGGTCTCTTTGCTGTTTATAAATAAAGAAATCTATCATACAAAATAAAAATTGGGAGTTTCCAACAGTAGTCTCCATTCAGGCAAAGTGGTAACTTTTCCTAGGACAATCTTGATTTTCTACTACCAAACTATTGGTCTCAGAATTATATTCTGCATTGCAGATTACATATTTGTGGCCTGCAGTCACAGGAAACTTATCCTTCAAAATTTAATTCAGTAGGACCACAATATGGGACTTGTTGTTCAAAACAATAGGAAGAAAACATTTATTCTTTTCCTTACTTACCATGGCTGAAATAAAGAAATAAAATCAACTTTATCATCTAGAAATGTCACATTTGCTTTGTGTCCTTCAGAATCCATTGATTTCTTTCTTCTTCCCCTGGAGTAACTGCTCAGACCTTTTCTGCCCATCTGCACTTTCTCTACCACAAGCTGCAGAAGCATTCACTATTAGTGTGTCTCAGAGGTGCTAACCTAGAGAGACAATATTAATGATATAAAAATCCCTGTACAGCCTCTTCTATCCTTTTTCAGTCTTACTTTTCAGGAGACAGGGAGCAGAGGAGGAATTTCCACAATGGTATTGTTTCAGCTTGGTATAAAGAAAATCCTTGATTCTTTATGTGTGCTTGGAAGCCTATAGTAATCATATTATTTCAGGGTCCTTATTGCTGGTTAATGGAATTCTTTTAATATTGACCCAAGTTTCTATTAAACAGATTTGCATTGATCTGGTGATGTATAGAGCTCAAGTAAGTCTATCTATGTGTAAGCAAATTAAAAGCCTTAAGCCTATACAGCCAAACTGTATGATCCCATGTTGAAAAATTGATCCTCTGATACTCTCCTGGGGACATTTTTTTTTTTCGTTTTAGGTAAAGAGACACCTTCAATTTCTTTGACAGAGAGAAAAATATCACAAATATTTCCCATTCAACAAATACAATCCAAAGCCACCAGAATAAGTGTTTATAATTAGAAAGTGCACCTTGAACTGGGTAACACAGCACTGACAATTTAGCAGTTATAATGAACATATGAATTATGTTGAATACAATAAATCATGTTTGTACAGCATCACTCATCATTGCTTTCCAGTCTGAGCATAGAGTTTGGTATTTTTGAAGCAATATGTTTACCACAGCCTTGCTGTCACCAAATTCAATACCAGCATCACCCAGATCATTCTCCTTTGAAATCAAACTGATCTCAGTGTGCCTTTTCCCTGTCCTGGAATAAAATCATCAAACACATAGATCTCAAAACAATAAATAACACTGTCCTGGTTGTATATGTGCAGTAGTATTGAAGATGTACCCATGAAACATGTTGCAATACTAATAGGATCTACAAATCTGCATGAGAACTAGTCTCCAGCCACCACCATGGGTGTACACGGCCACTGAATGTGAGGATGGGCACAGGGGAGTGAGAAGCACGAGCTCAGATGGGTGGTTTCCCAAGGCACCATGCTCCAGGGTGGCTTATCCCACCCCTAGCAAGAATTGCATTCACTTTGAAGTCTCTCTTCTAAGAGAAGGCACCAGTACTGTTCCTCCTTTCTCTTCCACCATGACCATTAATTACATTCATTAATTAAGCAAGAGATAATCCATCTTTACTATCAGACAAGTGGGTTCAGAGAGCACCCAAGGAGCAAGAAGACACACATGCACATACACTCAAGTAAGTGGGATATCTTCAATCTTATTTCCATATGAAATTAGACTAAAATAATCATAAGCTTAATTCAGGTTCTCAGTTCCTGTTTCATAAACATTTTGACCTTCCAGCACAACTGCACTAGTGGTAATATTTGTCTAACATATTACAGGCTACTAACACAACTCCAGAAAATCCACAACAATATCCAAAATGCCCAACTGCATGCAAAGACCAACCCACATTTTGGAAACCCAGACAGAGCACCTATAATTTGGAGGCCATTCTTACATTACCCAGTTAGCACATGTATATGCCTCTGCTGTGCACTTATAGCATGTGAGCAAAGAGTGAGTAAAAAAAACCCACAGAAGCCTGGCAAGAAACAGTGGTCAGGATGGCAGAGTTCATGCAGTGTTTTTAATGGTGATGAAGGATGAGCACTGTCTCAATGCTTACCTTATTTAGTGGGATCTGTTCAAGAAAAGATAGCTAGTAAGTAAAAAACCACCTTTTTAGAAATGCTAATTAACATCAAACACAGATCAATAATCCTTAAAACCTCCCCATTATAAGCATGAACATCTACAGCTTTGCAAATTGAAGTAGGTCTTGGTAGACGTGAAGATTTTCTGACTGGAAGAGCCATATCTGCTGT
Source organism: Sturnus vulgaris (assembly GCF_052056855.1). Classification (NCBI taxonomy): domain Eukaryota; kingdom Metazoa; phylum Chordata; class Aves; order Passeriformes; family Sturnidae; genus Sturnus; species Sturnus vulgaris. The sequence continues at coordinate 47,961,737 of NC_142243.1, forward strand.
TACCCTGTGTGCAAGCACTTCCATCACTTATAATCAATATCCAAAAGAGCATATCAGCAAAACCAGATATTTTTAGTTAGATTATTGCATGCCATGAACCTCTCGAGTATTTCAAGAAGTGGTTTTAGTACTTGTTATTCTGATTTGCACTAGGCTGAGACCCAACCTAGCCTCTATTCCGTGCATGTAACCTTTCTGCTGGAGGAGGTTTGAATGCCAGGTCAGGAGTGGTTTTCTTTTGATAGACTTTCCACATGCTTCAGTAGGAGTAGTGCAACACCTTGCTTTCATAATGAAGTTGTACACTTACTTCTCCATGATTTCTCAGACACACACAATTATAAAGTGCTAAAACAATTTTCCTGTGGGTCAGCTGCATGAACTTGCTTTGGGGCGACAGGAGTGAAAGCCTCCACATCATCACCAGCTGTAGACAGTTAGCAGAATGAATAGATCACATCCCTGCATCAAAAGAAATCCACTGCCCAGGACCTCAGTGCTGCATTGTGACTGTCTTAAAATCAGTGAAAATTAAATAGGATGCTAAAGAAAAATTACTGTCATGGGTCCTTAAAAGTTAATTTATCACAAAAGCAGTACATTCCTGTGTACATAGAGAAAAAGATCCTTGCCTCTCACTCCCTACTAACAGTAGCCATTACCTGCTATGTAGTTACCTGCAGGATTTCCAGGGAGTATAGGATGGAAACGACACCTCTTTCTCCAGGTGCAGGAGTCAAACTGAAAACAAAGGCTAGTAGTACACTGTGATCCCTTTGCTGTGCAGCCCCACAGGGCTGGGGCATGCTCCTGAGTCCTGCCTACCTCAATCTTTTGCCCCAGCCCTGAGCTGGAAGGTGACCTGCAGAAAACTCACAAAAAGCCATTACTGTGTTGTGTCAGCTCCGAAAACCGCAACAGGGCCAGGCAGGGGAAGAAAAAGCCTGGAGAAGAAATCAAGGAAATTCACTTCGACAGGAACTAGCAAAGCCTTTTTCTGAATGTTAACTATCTAATTTAATGAAGTCTAGAGATCAGTAGAGACAATTGTCACTGCCAGGTTTGATGCCAATCACAGCTCTGGAACACGAGCCAGTGAATGCATCCAACATACAAAGGAGAAAAGAAAAACAAGGCAAGGATTTGACCCTTTGCTCTCATGATCCTTTAAGAAGAAATATGACCTTTCAAAACAATGAGTTCTGAAACCCGTACAAGTCAGCAAGAAAAAGGAAAAGAAAAAGGAAAGAAAAATCACAAGGCAAAAGACTACAGAATTCTGTTGGTCTGTGGTGCCTTTAGGGCTGTTGGTGGGAACACTTGTGGGCTAAAAACCTCTATGTGGGCTGGAAAATTAGGAAAGATTTCTCTAATCCCTGTCAGGGAAGCAGGCCTGAACTTTTTCCTTGTGGGCAGCTGTAAGTCTGCTGTCCCTTCATGGGAGTCCTATCACCAGGACACACTTCTCCTGTGCCGGTGGGTTTCCAGTATCCTCAGCTCTATCACAAAGCTATACAAGGAATGCCCAAATCCTGGCAGAATTTAGGAGGTTTTAGGACAATGCACTGAAAACCATACTTTAACTTTTGATCAGCCCTGAAGCTGTTAAGCAGTTGGACTAGATGGTCATTACAGGTCCTTTTTGGCTGAACTATACTATTCTATGCCATTCTTATTAGTATCTCCTTCTTTCCCTAGAAGTACACACTGAGGCACACACAGTGATATAATAGGTACAGCAACTGGGCATTCCTTGTGCCTCTTCTGCCATTCAGCTCCCAGGGACTAACCTTGTGGTATTCCTCTCTACTTAGGCCATGGCAGAAACCAACCCTGCAGCTCAGGGACTACCCCTATTAACTGTGCCCTCTCTGCAAACCAGGGATAATTTCCATGAGGCCATGCAGAGAGGACGAGGGACACAAACTCAGTTTTGGGGGGATACGAGGGGTGCAGCCACAGCCTGGATAAAAGCCAAAGAGTAACCAGAGCCATGGGCTGGGCTGGCTAGTGGCAAAGGACCACCATGGAAAAACCACAGGCTTTAAAAAACCTAAGTAAGTGGAGGTTACACTGGTGTGGTGGAAAGGTTGGTCATTTTCAGACCTAGAACATTCAAATCTGTGCCCAAAGCAGAGCCAGGCAAGCAACATCTCTTAGCAAAAATAACCCACTTCTTTTATCACTGTCATACTCCCTTTCCCCACTGAAACCAAGATGCATAGATCTTCTGTAAAGCACTAATTTTTTTGTGTTTATATGGGATACAAAATGCATTTCAGCCAAAGGGTAAAACTTCTACAGCTCACTTTTGCCACTGACCTTTTGCAGAGGAGAGAGCAGAGTTCAGCTGGATGGGACACACACCAATTACCTAGTCCAAATGCCAGACAACAAGTTGAGGGCATCATCCAACTGCCTCTTACACACCAATAGGTTTGGGGAATTGACACTCTCTCCAGGAAGCCTGCACTAGGGTTTGGAACCCTCTCAATAGATATGTATCTTCATGTCAACTCCAAACCTTCCTTGATGGAGGCAGATTTGAGCCTGAGGTTGTCCCTTAGCCTTCTTCTCACCAAACTAGACAAACGCTGCCCTCAGCCAGTCTTCACAGGGCATGTCTTCCAGCCCTCTCATATCTTTGGTACCCTCTTCTGAATGCATTCAAGGACCTTCATATCCCTCTTAAGCAATGGGGCTTGGAGCCGCACACAATATCCAAGGTGGGGCTGCACCAGTGTTAAACACAGTGGGATAATCTCCTCTTTTGACCAGCTGATTGTGTTGTGTTTGATGCACTCCAAGATGAGGTTTGCCCTCCGGCTGCCAAGGTACACACTGCTGGCTCCTATTGAGCCTCCTCTCATCCAGCTCCCCCAGTCCTCTTTCTGTGGGGTTGCTCTCCAGCCACTTCTCATCAAATTAGGACTTTCGTCCAGTGTTGCTTCACCTCAGATGCATAATCCAGCACTTGTTCTTGTGCAGGTTTATGCCTCTGACAATTTGTCATTGCTCCAATTTATCCAGATCCCTCTGCAAGAGCTCTTGCCCCCCGATAGAGTCAACAATCTGATGACTCACTGCCAGACATTTATACTCCTAGTCATTTCAACCTTTTGAGAGCTCTGCCCTCCAGTCAGTTCTTCAGCCAGTGTAATGTCTCCCTGTTCATATTGCACAATATCTGGACAAATTGTCTAGAAGGATGCTATAACAGACAGTATAAAAGGAGTTACCTAAAATCCAGAAAAACTACATCCACTGCTGTCCCTTCATCTACTAGGCAGGTGACCTAATCACAGAAGGATATTCAATTAATTAAACAAGACTTTCCCCTTGTCAACCAATGTTGGCTGTGTCTGATGATTGCATTTTTCTTTAAATGTCTTTCAGCAGAACCCATTATGATGGTCTCTGTCATTTTTCCAGGTACTTGGGTTAGATTAACAGTCTGCAGTTTCCTAGGTCTTCCTTCATGCCCTTTTTCTAGGCTGTGGTAACAATGGCTAGATTCCTGTCAGCAGGAATCTTCCCAGACTACCAAGAAGTTTGGTAGATGATTGAGAGGTTCCTGCCATAACATCCACTAAATTCATTACTCCAGAATGAAGCCCATCGGAACTCCATGGACTTGTAAACATTCAGCTGCAACCACTGGTCTCTTGCAAGTTCATTATCCACAAAAGGAAAGTCACTGCTTCCATACTCATGGTCCTCTGGCTCAGGGGACCAGGCAGCCCAAGGTCTATCAGTATTATTAGAGATGGAGACAATTGAAAGCATTGAACATTTTTGCTTTTTCTTTATACCTATTAGTCAGGTGCCCATCTTCAACAAGAATCTTGGCTGAGCAATAGATAATATGCACCATGATTCCTGCTTTGCCTTCTGTGTCCCTGATCCTCACCTAGAGGCTCTTAATCACATCATCCCTAACACCAAGGGCTGTGCAGTCAAACCTCTCCCTTACAGACATTGCAACTCCTACACCTCATATGCTCCGCCTATCCCTCCTGAAGAGCCCAAAGCCCTTCAGCCCATTTACCTACCTCACTTTGTGGAAATACTCTCAGGTCTTATCTAAAATCCTGGCAAATCTTCTTTCCCTTTAGAATTTAGCATTTTGAGTACTGAAAGAGTAAGGAGTAATATTATTCTTCTCATTTTATACATTGATGCTAAAATTGGTATGTACATTCAGACCATGTAAAAAAGGCCATTTATACCATATGCATTTATTTCATTGTGGTGATGTCAGAAGGAAAAAAACTGGCATTGTTCCCTTTGTATGAACTCCATAGAGACTTAGAGACCAAGCTGCTATGGCGAGGTCTACTTGGAATAAAGTTCTGGATTGTTTTCTGCTCTTTACTCTATTTTTTCCTTGCATTTTAATAGTTCTTTTCCTCCTTTGGCACAGGAAAACATATGTTTCTATGATATGTCCTTTCAAAACTTAAGTCTGTGTGAAGGAAAAGTTAAAAGTTTCACCTCTTTCATCTCAGCAATAAGGATCTATGTCAGGACTTAGGTCCCTCAGATTTGTTCTCCTGTTGCACGCTGTGGTTTCCAAACTTTGGTGATGAAGGCTCAGAACTCAGCACTGCGCCCCACTGAGGTGTGGAAATCTTTTTGGCAGTCTTTCCATTCTTCTCCCTACGTGACCCACTGTACCTCCATGTTGTGGATGACAGAAGCCACCAGTCTATGAGAGGAACAGAACTTTATCAAAGCAGATTTGGGGTTGTTTTTTTTCATTGGCTGCATTCAAATCCTATAGATATTTATTTGCCTCCAAAAAAACATATATCTTGGATCAAAGGGCAATTCTCCATATAATATGCAAAGGTTCTCAATAAGAAAGTTTTTTATCTTAAAGAGATAATTGGTGAAATATATATTGTTAGAGTACCCATCAGCACTGCCAGATGTCAGTCATTTCCATTTATAACCAGAGTACTGAAAATGAACTAGAATTAGGCTGTTATGTCCTTTATATTGAAGCCAGCTCCAGTACAGAATGTATCAATTCATGTACACTAATTATTTTCTTAACAGAATTTGATCTGAACATACTCAAATGAACAGAGCTAAATGATGGTGGATAAAACAAAACTAGAAAAATAAATAGCTCTAAAGATGGGGAAAAATCGTTCTGGCTATTCATAGTCTCAAGAAATATCTGTTCAAACTAAACAGGTGCACATCACAGATGACTTGGATTGAGTGAACCTGTCTTATAAATAGTGCTTCTTATATTTTAGGTTGGCAGGACGAAGACTAAGAGAGGAGACAACTCTCTCTGTAACGACAGCAGAACAGTATGTGCTAGAAGAGAGGAAGCTGAGGTATCTGTTTTGTTAATATATAAAATGCAGCTTTGTTAAGTTGCAGTGAGATTTACATACATTTACTTTAGCAACTTTGTCAGTAGAGAGTTTCTGGATCACTGATGCTGTCATAGTTGAATGTTGTAAATTTGGTCTTTCAGTGGCTTGACCAAGGACAATCTAGAAAGATGGTAGGTTTGCTGCTGTCCCTGCTGCCACTGGAAAGCTATGCCAGAACACCCCTACCTTCAATACCTAATTTCCAGCCAAACTCTTTTATGGTCATCTGCTCTCAAATTTATTTTAGGCTAAACAACAATTTTTCCTCATTGCCCTTTGTTCCTCTTATGTATGCAGACAGTAATTACAGCCTTTTCACAGATATCTTTCTGCTAGATCTTGTAAATGCTTTTCTCTCAGTCCCCTCTCCAATGGTTTTTATTTGTCTGGCCACACTATCTGTCCTGTCCTGTGCTCATGGGTGTCTAGGGCCACGTGCAGTATTTCCTATGAAGTTGCACTGATGCTTTGCCCAGGATATTGCTTTTACTTCTTCTGCTGGAAATGGATCATGTGATGTGAACCTAAGCTGTATTTTCTGTTTTCATAGACTACCACATGAGTATTCATAAGTAATCCTGTCTGTCATTAACTGTCACTATTATTTGTCCCCTGCATCTTGTTTCAAGAGAGTTTTCAGGAATCAGGAAAGTAAAATTCTGGAACAGACTCAACTTCTACAATGGAGTGGGAAGCAAAAATCCTAACTAGTTTTAAAACTCAGCCTGATAAATGAAGAGGAATATATGAAGTGACTGCCTGAAATATCAGGAGTCTGGACCTCATGATCCATGAGGACCTTCCCTATCTTGAGTCCAGAATTACTAAATACAATATACGATAAAGTCACTGAAAATCTCTAGCTCATCACTCACATGCCAATAACATTTTAAGTAGAATTTTGAAAAGCAAGAATAAGATGAGTACCTAAGTCCCTTCAGCCCCTACAGAGTCTCAAGATGCTTTTTAATTACCCTTATTTCTATTTCCACTCTTGGCTATACAACTACATTCATATAGAAAGTTCCTGTTTCCTAGCATTTGTACACTGAATGAACATGACAAAGTCAGACAAAAAAAAAGGACTATCTATGTTTTAAACACTCAGAAATTAGAAGAAAGGAGATATTAGAAATTCTTTAGAGTTGCAAAAGCCATAAACTGATCTCAACACTCACAATCTTCCCTGCAACACCTGATTTGCATTAACATCTCCTTTCCTGTGTAGGGCATCCTCTGTTGAGTGAGTCAGAGGAGACTGAATTAGGAAACACATTTTCCATTTAGATATGAAACAACTTGGCTCCAAGGTAGTCAATCTCCATTGCATAAACCAGACACAGAAAACAAGAACAGTCCTGAGGAAGTTGGCTCCTGTATTCCCACTTTTCCTGCTATTCCTCAGTTGTCTCATTATTTCATTAGAAAAACATAGATGTTATAATGAAAGCATCATTTAGGACAGCATTTTCTAAAAAGCCTAAGTGCTAAACATTATTTTGAGAAGTAAGGCATATATGACTCACTCCAGTGAAGATACTGAAAACATTATTTATAACATAAATATTAAAAAAAAAATAAAATACAAACTCAGAACCCAACACTGCTCTCCCTGTTCAGTCCCTACCTACATTCCCTGGGTACCTGTGGTTGATTTTCAGGTTTCTCAGTTTCATGTACAAATCCTGGAGCATCACAATATTGGCTTGATGTTTGCCACATCCTTATGCTCATCTGGTCTTCAAAAAGTAAGTATTTGACCCCCTCCTTGAAGCGGGGAGGACTGAGACACCCAGATCATACCTACATACACATCAGCAATATGAGGCTGTCCAAGAAGTAAAGAATTTCAGTGGCAGCCTAGGGGTTACAATAAGCAGGATGCCAATCCAAAGACACAGTATAAATATTACAGATCCAAACTCAAATCTCTCCTCTGACTGAGGCAACATTTATGCCCCACCACAGCATACCTCACCCCAGAGCTTCCCAGGTACCCCAAAAGGGGGCATTTTCTTTCTTCAGATGTTCAGTTTAATAAAAAAATCCTAATTCTTACATTGAAAAATTCAAGACTGAAACTTGGCCCCTGCAATAAGGATGGTCTGTGTATTATCCAGCAAGCAGTTTGGCATGGTACTTACTTTTCTTTGTACATACGATCCCAAATTACTCCTGAAAACAGAACTTGAATGTTTTTGGTAATTCTGTCTTTTTCTAGCTACTTAAAAGATTTTTTAATTCAACTAAAAGTCTTTACTTATTTTGGCAGTGGGTTCCACGGATTAACTGTATGTGACATAAAAGGGCATTTTCTTTACCATTTTAAAATTTATTACCTTTTAATTTAATTAGGTATCCTCCTGTGTCTCTTTCATAAAACAAGATAAATAGAAGCACCTGCTGGCCTTCTTTATGCCATACATTATTTTATATACCTTTGTCCTGTCACTTCTTATTAGTCTCTTTACTAAACTAAATAGCTGGAATCTTTTTAATCTCTCCTATTATAAGATACTTTCCAACCTGTAATCATTTGCTTTACCCTTTCTGAAAAATTCTTGGATATTCAGATCTCTCTAGGTAATAATTTAAAAGTAACATATAATTTAAAATAATTTAATCTTTAGTAAGTCTTGCACTGTTTAAACAACTAGGTTACTTCTATGATCTATCCTTTCTATAGTGGTGCAGATTTATCAGGAAAACAATGCCTCTAGGAATGGTTTTTGTTGATAGCAATATTTGCAAACTGAGACTAAGCTCAGCCTCAAATGGTTTATGTACTTGGGGCAATGTTTCAGGGTGTACCTGCAGGAACGAAGGACTTCCAAATGACAAATCAGTGTGATTTATGCAGAAGCCACTTTACTGTGTACCTTATATTCTGCTTATACATTCTACAACTACTGTCCACGCAATCACGTATTATTTTATTGGTGCCTCTATCTTGTCCAGGCACTCTGCACGCACCTCACAGGAAATATGATTGGTTACATTCTAGCGTTTCACTGTACACCTTTATCTTGGTTCTTCTAATCTTGGTATTCTCTTTTTCAAGTTCTTCTCTCTCAATTTAGCACAATTTATGTTTCAATAGCCTTGACAAATTCCAGAGTGTTTGATAAAAGGGCTGAAAAACAGCTAAAAATGGCTCGGTTGGTGTGCCTGGTATAAACTATGGCCTAAACAATGCAAATACATTGCTACATTTACCCCAGCTCAGGTCTGGTTTTACATTCACAATTAGTTTGAAAATGTAGTCAAATCCATCCCACACACCTCTGTAACTTTGATGCCCAGAGTGTACTTCAGGTGACCTTACTAGACCTTCATGTAGCACCTTCTGCCAAGTTTCTTCTCTATGAGTGCAGGCTGGTGATTCCATTTCCTCTTCATGAAGGTGAGCCCCAGCCAGCAGCTTGTGACGGGAATTCCCAGCACTCGGCACGAGCTACTGACCCTGCACTCCTGGCTCATGTTCCCACTGTTGATGGAAACTGGAAGAGATAATCTCCAGTTTCTATATTTCTGAGCAAACATACTTGCTAAACAGATAGAAATTTGTGCAAGCATTGAATGGATGTCTCAGTATATCATCAGTGACAAAATGCCATGTACAGTTCAGGAGCTGGAGAGCTGTCAGAGTTTTCTCATCTCTTCTAAATATTTTTTGGTTCACAATATCATTTCTAGCAGGTAGGCAGGGAAGCAAGCACGCAGACTAGGAGAGTTGCTAGCTCCACTGTCAGATAATTTCTACCACCAGCACACAACAGGACAAAACAGAATTGCTCTCTGATGTAGTTCAACAGTGGCATTAGGAGGAATTAATACCAGTTATTATAATCCCTTGTCTGCATTTAGACAGCATTCGTTCTGCACCCCAGAAAGGTCTCACTGCTATCATTACATTTGATTTAGGGTTCAGACTCTATTCTTGAACACTAAGATTTAAACATTACAATCCCTCTGTCTGTTGGACTCACAAAGGCAATTTCCCTCAATCTTCTTCCTTACACCTCCCCAGCAGTGGCCTGCCTTCTCAGAGCCTGACAGTTATGCCACAACAGGGCACCCACCTGCTCAGCCCAGAAAGAGGAACTCCAGCATTTCACTAAATATTTAAGCTTTGCTAACAGAGCAGTCACAATGCCTGTTCATCCCACACCAACAGCTTCTGCTCTGCAGGTGCTAGAATGAAAATTAGTGAAAACTTTCCCTCTCTTTTTTTCTTAAGCAGAAAGACGTTATTTTTCCACACACACAAAAAGCTGAAAACTCTGGTTTTACTTCAGTTTCCTAACCCCAGGCACCCTAATATCACTGGAGATGTCATAGATAGTAGGTAAAACCCACATTACGTTGGGAGATGCAATACAGAAATTAGGACAGACGCTCATCCATCTAAACAGTACCTTGACACCAGCTGCTGCAGCCCAGGGCAGCTCAAGCAGCAATTATTAGGCACTCACATTGAGCCTTTGGTCTTTAATGTAAGTCTTAAAACCAACACCAAAAAATGTATTTTGTGGAAAGGGACTGACTATTCACAATCCAGCTGTCTTCAGACCCAGCATGTTAAAGAGTATCTGATCCCAATTACTGATTTCTGAACACAACATTCACAGGAACAGAAAAATAAAGAAATAGCCCAATCTCACTTGCGTGGTGTTTCTAAAGTGAGAGCACTCCCGAAATTGTGTAGGAAAACAGAGCCATCTACAGGAGAAACTGTCCTTGTTTGGCAAGAAAAGAGATCTGATGAAGCAATGCATGACCCTGTGCAGCCAACATAGGGCCACGACCAAACAAATGCCGTGCTGCCAGCAGAGGATACACTGATATATTCTGTATAATAGAAGTTTTTTGAATCAGGTCTCTCAGGCTCTCTTCTTTCATAGTTTTTAGCAAATCATCTTCATGAGCATCCAAGCAAAGCTACAACTAAGTAGCTAACTAACTAACTTAGTTTCCCAGTGACTACTTCCTCACATTCCAGTTACTAGTAATTGCTGGAAGACACTTTTACTGGTACACACCTTGCACAACTACCCAGGAGACAGGCTACAAGACAAAACAGGCTAGTAGACAAAACTAGTGCAACATCTGAGGCTGCAGTCCCATAAGATCTTTTGACTCCCAGCTCCTTTTCATCAGCACTCTGCCCCTCAATTATCTGAGCATGCCCTAGCTATATCAGAGACATCCAAGCTGCACCTCACATAGCTGGCTACAGAAGATCCTTCCTGCTGCACAATGGAAAACCGAAATGACTGGCACTTGTTTTTGGCATTAATGGTGTGTGTTCAGTTCTTTGCTCGTGACAAAAGAATCAGTAGCTACAAATTTGAAGTCTCACCAACACTACAGGGAATGGCTCCTTTTGCCTCCATGGAAAAAGATCTCAAGACTGAAATCTTCTTCATTGATTTTCCTATTGTTTGACTTGCCCACTACATGTCTGCAACCAGAGAGACAGAAAGGAAGGGAAAGAAGAGTTGGCTGAAAATAGTGCATGATTGGCTCAGGGTAACTGGAAGCCTTAGAAAACTGTAGCAGAGCAGGCTACTTAAAATGCTATACTAGGAAATGCAGGGTCTTCAGTGTTGGGGATTCCTATAACTTTGGGAAAGAGCTCTAAGACTTTCCCCATGGCCAGATCATAAACAATGGGGTTTTTAATGTTAACACAGGAACCTCCACACTTATCTGGATTAATCCAATTAAAATGGCACGAAATCAATCTTTCTTTAAATACTTAAAAGCAGAGCAAAAATTAGGTTGAGCAAATCCACTCTAATTGATTTCCATTTCTGTAATGACTGATTTATGTGATATATAAAGTTCAGTTTCATATCTAGTTGGACTTCTAAATGTTTGTATGTTCTTACTTATTCAATCATTCTCTTCGAGAATTATTATTTTAAACTCATCCAGACTTGAGCTTTTTGAGTTATTAGAAAAAAATTATACAGACTTACCTTTGGCAGAATTTAATAGTAGTTTTAATTCAATTAATCTAATTGAATTACTTTAAATGCATTCTGCAATTTTATACACACTGACTGAGCTGTACAGGCAATGGAACAAAGTCATTAGTGTAACAGTATAGCTTTGGGTTTTAATATTGTTGATATAGGTCATAATACAGGAAACTAGGACTTTTGTGGGTAGAAAAGATTTCCTTTGGCCTAGATAGTCTCATTTCTGTGTCAAAAAGAACAATGGTTGTGCCTTGTACTTTACAGCTTCCATCTGGTTCAGATATCATACACGGAGATACCCAGCAATGACCCCTCATGAGGTGGCTGTTGACTTCAGTGGGAGCTGGATGGTGTGGGAGGGTAAGAAAGGAGTATCATGTATATGAGCTGTCTGGAGCCTTGCTAGCACAGGACAACTTGAGCCTACCACTCTCCCCGGCCAATTTTATCTGAAGACAAAACTAAAGCAAGATATTTTGAAACATTTTTGAAAATATTTAATTGCTCCTTCTTTTGTTTTAAAAATGAGTTTAAATGAAAAACACATGGCAATCAATTAGTCGTGGACTGTAAGCTCTCCCAGTCAAGGGCTGCTCTTTTTGTGTATATATACAGCGTGAGATATGTTTCTGTTAATTTTAACTATCTGGGAGCTGTGTCTACTCTAAAGCAGTTGCCCAGGCATCTGTTGAACTCTTTGCAGAGAGTCCTTGCTAAGCAATCCACCCCATCTATTTTTGATGACACATCCTTTAGGACTATGGAAAAGTTTTGCTTTGACTCACATTTATTCTTCTCCTCATACAAGTAAAAATACAGTTTTAATCCATCTCTTTTCCACCCACTCAGCCCCAGTCACTCAGAGTCTC